>NC_085033.1:11656654-11956654 GCF_963692335.1 Osmerus eperlanus | reverse complement strand
GGAGAACAAATGAGACTCTGTGGGGAAGTAGACAAAGCACATCCAAAATAGCCGAACACTTAAGATGCACTTGATGTAGTTTGTGAAGTGCACCGACACCAAACACAAACTTTACCACCTGTATATTTTGTGATAACCCATATTGCTAAGACTAAATGCCATGTAATCACATAGCAACTCCTTTGTATCTACAATGTTGTTATACAAGTACTGATACGTAGTTAGACAGTCGTTAGTGTATTCTGCATGTGAGGTGTAAGTTATCTCAAAATACTGTTTCTTGAATGTGTCTTAGACAGGTCTGACACGAAGCAGAATGTGGAGGCATTGAACCGATGCGTTCTGTCTGTCTGGACTGTTCAGGTTGCCCACACATATGTTTCTTTCACATGAAGAGAGTTGCCAAGCTATGTTTAATGGAGACATCAGTACGTTATTTTTCAGGGTCTGAAACCGGTTTACAACACAGCACCTTACCGTTCACAGTTAATATGATTAGCTGTAGCTAACTCTGGCTCCGGCTAGCTCATGAATGATTAAGCACAGCTGCATTAGGTTGATTCAATAAGAACGTTTTGAATATATTTTACGGACTAGCTTTTACAGGATATCTGCTGCTAGATTTTCCTCTCAGGGCACATCTGTTTCCTATCCAACAGACACGGAATGCTGTGTCTCTGAATTAATGTAGCAGAAAACTAATCACTGTCTTATCTTATCAACCCATTACATAAATGTGTTTATTCAAGTTAAAGATACCTGGAAGATATCGGAGCAACTGGATCACAGACTAAGAAGTGTAGACTTTGTAATTGGCAGCAGGTGACTCTCTTGACCAGTTGATTATCGTTCTTTCAAAATATTTTTACGTGCTAAATCTTGCAAATACAATTAAACTGAGCTTGTTTGTGTGTTGGCATTACTTTAAACTCTGTGTGCAGAATTCATTGACAATTTGTTCCTACCGCAGTGGGGGCAAGAGACAACTTTAACAACCAGACTAATTAAAAACCATCAAGTCAAGCAGGCCTCAGGGTGAGTTTTACCACTGAGCTTGTGACCATTGCGATCTAATTTTAAAAGAGGAGGCCACAAATGGGTCCTCAATATAATATAAAGAGCCAAGAAATGAGACAATCCTACAATATCATAACATTTAATACACCTTTATTCATACCCCTGGGGTAATGTTGTCAGATTCTCTCAAAAACCATTTCTACACTCATGCGATTCTCTGTTCCATGCTGTAGCAACAGTACTGTGCCAACTTTTGATATTTGGAAGTGAAATGTCTCCCACTTTGTTCCAGTTTATATTGTTTTAAAGGACAGAGTCAGACAAGGTGAATGCAGATATTATACAAGTATGTCCAGGATGAGGAGCAGATTTGTCAACAGGACCCTACAGAGTCAATGTACTGAATTTATGTTTTGATTACCATTACTGCTTGAGCCATGTTCTAGCACACAAGTTCATGCTAACCTCTCATGACTGAGATGAGGGACCTCCCTTACATTTTTCACACAAGAATCTGATCCAAGTCCTTACGAACAAACCAAGCACGTGAAATGTACATTCATGTACATCTTTCTAGAAAAATGATCATAAGAGTTTAGGATTCAGAAGGCCACCTATTCATGAGAACTGTAAAATACCCTAAATGTCTTCATGACTCATGCTGTATGTTGTTGCCCATTACGAGCAAGTCATTTATTTTTACACCGTGGTGGATGAGAAAAACGACCCGTCTTTGTTCAAAGGGAATTAATGGCGATTGATGCAGAAAGAGGTTGAGGGTGCTTTCTTCTCAGGGTCTTACATCAAACTTAATCATCTTCTCTGATGTCCTGTTGTGATAGTTCACTTGGCAAGGATGTTAGACATAAACGGTTGCAGAAAAACTGCGAAGAGCTTGTTAGGACTGCGAATCAGTAGTGAGGAAATGAAATGAAGAATTGTGAAACTATAAAGGAAGATGTCATCAATACCTTCTAATTACTAAATCGTATCAACAATGTGTCCATATGATCTGGTGTATATTAGAAATGTGATACGTAAACATTACATAAAGGATCTTTGGTATGTGATATACTTTCTTTTGAACATTGTGGTTCTAATATCTTTGAAAATATCCTAATTAATTCTAGTCCTCAAAGTGAACTCGTATGGAAATTGTCCTTTCAATATCCCATTAAACTCATCTTTGTAATACTGTTTGTAATTCCGCTTGAGTTATTTTGTGGAAACACTCTGTCTGATTGATTTGCCTTCCTCTTTCTTTTGCGTTTCCTCGTGTTTTATTTGTTTGATCATCAAGAGGATGAAAATTGTTACAGTCCTGTTTTATGGGAACTGGAAATTGAGAGAAACTCCATCAAAACATGCAGACGCCCTTTTGCCTTCTCATCATGGTGTATTGAATTGGGTGTATTACTATATGAAATGAAGCAAAGACATTTAGCAATTGTGCTTGGTAGGAAAGGACATGTGAGAACACAACAATAGGGAATGTTAAATCTGCTCATCTTCTACACATCCTCAGACCCTTGATCCATTTTCTCTGACTCTGCCCCAGCCATGAAAATTGATAACATTTTGGAATGAAGCAAAAGGTGAGCTGGGGTAGATGGTATCATACGCAAACATGTGTTAAATTGTTGTTATTTTGTGGGAAGTGTGTCTTCCTGTGTGTGCTATGTATGTGTGTTGCATGTGTGTTTTGTGTGTGCTTGCTATGCGTGTGTGTGTGTGTGTGTGCACTGTGTGTGTGTGTTTTTTGTGTGCAAATGCTCATCCTGTGCTCTGAGGCTGTGTTCAAACAAATGTAAGCTGGCAAACACTGAGGCGAGGTACGGGTGGAGAGTCGGAGGGCTTCGACAGTTTTGGGTGACCTTTCAAGTGGCTGCTGCTCTGAGAAAAGAGGAACTATTGATCTGATGAGAAGTGCAAAGGCACTGGTGTCTGTCTTTACCTCACAGATGACTTGTGAACCTACCATCACAAGATCGCAGTTTCATGGATTGCTGTTTTGTGCTTGTGTGTGTTTATGCGTGTGTTGGTGTGTGTGTGTGTTTTTGTGTGGTGTGTGTGCTGTGTGTTTGAGTGCTTGTGTGGGTGGATTAGTGTGTGGAGGTGGATATGGGGGTGAGCTACTGTTATGTCTGTCATGGCTTCCTCTAGTAGTTTGTCAGATAAAAATCTAACCGTGCAGAAATGTTCTACTTTTAAGCAAGCAGCTGGAAAAGCAAGGTGAATACACAGGTAAAACAACTATTGTTGTTTATTAACCTTACTATTATTATTATTATTTAATATTAATGTTTAATATTAGATATTTTCTCTGAGGACTTTGCTAAAATTACAATTCCTAACATTACTGTCTGCATTGGAAGTGTAAATTGTAATTATCACCTTAGTGCACTAAAATACCTACTCATCTGGAACACCACTTAAAAGTATAGCAGTCCAGCAGACAAGTGTTTGAAAATGCACTACAAAGTGGGTTGTCTCTAGAAATATTCCTCTCTCAAACCTTCTTGCAATTTTATAAGACCCTTACATCTATGCTCTCAAAAACACAATGAGTAATGGACACCTATGCAATATAAGTATCCACTCACACAATGGCAACTGCAACACAATGTATACCATGCAATAGGCAACGTTTATTACAAAGAACAATCATATTTGTATCCATAGTAAACATTTTTATTTTGGACATACATGCTTACATGGGCATGAACAGAGTATGTTGAGCACTGGTAGAAGCGTGGGCACTTTCCTACCATTTTAACTGCTTTCGACACGCACAGTGTGAATTCTCCTATGTTCCCTTCGAAGCTGATCATGCTACTCCGGAAAGCACTCGAGAACATCTTCTTCTACGTTCTATTTCGTCATCTATCAAGAGGTCCGTGAAAAAGTCATGGTCTACAGGCCTTCTCGTGTCAGCGGCGTCAGATTTGCCTAATCAACTTCACGTTGCTCAGATAATCAGCCTCCCACAGAGATGAGCTCCCAATCACTCACTCCCTGGTGATGTGCTTTCATTCACACAGGGCTTCCTGTTCCTCAATCTTAGCTCTCCTTTTTTCCTCTCATCTGTTGAATCCGGTTACTCACTCTCCAACTGGATCTCACGAGTGTATCCTCCCCTACTTCCTTCCATCCTTTATCCCGGTCCCTTTCCCCAAATTCTCTGGGAAGGAAGACCCTCATGTTTTTGTCCCTGTGCATGTGTTCAACGTGTTTAACCCTTGTGTTATCTTCGGGTCATTCTGACCCATCAGTCATTGTGACCCACCGTCGTATTGCGACAAATTTACCTCATACAAAAACAAAGTGAAGCTGTTTCTTTGTTGCTGTTTCGCTTTTTTTTCTCCGTGTGCTAGCACCTTGGAAAACCTCCTCACATCACCTTGTTATTTGTCTTGTCAATCGTTGCAAACTGTCAATACTGCTTGCTGGCATGACCAAAGAACTATGAATACCACCCAGCATGTAGAATCCAAAAGTCCCACATTTTGGGGTTCGGAAGCATTAGGTGGTTTGCGAACATTCACATCAGTTCAAGTACAGGGAGTCAGGTGGCTGAGAGGTTAGGGAGTCAGGCTAGTAATCTGAAAGTTACCGGTTCGATTCCCGGCTGTGCCGAATGACGTTGTGTCATTGCCTCGGGGAGAATGTCCCTGTACTTAGTGTAAGTCACTCTGGATAAGAGCGTCTGCTAAATGACTAAATGTAAATGTAAGTATAGATTTCTCCACCATCACACACAAGTACACCTCTTCCAGGCCTGTACCTCTAGCTTAACAGAAAACTTTCCGTGTTCAAGTCTTCTCTGTTTAACATCAGAGAAATTTCAAATATGAGTGCAGAGCTAGCTAGCCTCATGTGAACCAGTCATGTTTCCAGTGTCCTAGTAGGACTTTCTGATATCTACATCCGCATCAGGAATACTAAACCTTCCCTTACAGCAAAAAGAAAATTACATTTTCATTTCATGTGCGTCACGTGCTTGTTTCTCTCCTTCATCCACCTCCACCTTTTCTCATGCCGACCCAGTGCCACACATCCGGCTGGTGTTTGATGTATGCCCAAATCATTTTTGCATGGACAAGGCTCCACACAGGGATAATGAACAGGCGCGGTGAGACTGCAGGTCAGGCAGCATGATAATTCCAGAAGCTTCATTGTTGTGTTCATAATGGGAGACTGTCTGTGGAATGCAGGGCAAGGAGATAATGAATATTCCTGTCATCCCTCCTGGTGGTGAAGGCTGGATCACAACTGATTTCAGAGCAGGACTGTTCTGTTCTCCTGTCTGCCTACTGAAAACAGCGATCGTGTCTCTGACGTTATGGGAATTTGACTTTAACTTGAGCATTTCCAAACAAATTAAGCCTGAGCTTGGATCCATTTGAACTGGAACCCATTTCTGGAAACTAATTAAGACATTGTCTGGAGAGGTTACTAAGACGATTTGCAATAGATTGTGGAAATTAGGCTTTCGGTGAGTTTGTCAGACATAGAAAGGATGACAATAGTCCACCATGTGTAAAGACACAGTGACACATGGACATTTACTGGATCCTTGCATACAAATACTGTTTAGTGACCACCTATGGAGAGATATCTCTTAAGTAAAAAAGACAAGAACTCGTTGAGTATGGATATCACAACGCTCACACACAGACCATTACTTTGCACGAATGTCATTATCATTCTGCATTTCAATTATAACCTTCAAGATAAAGAAGCACATTTTCATTGACATTGCTGGCTCTAATTCAATGTTTGGTCAATGTTTCTAATCAATGCTCGAATAATTCTGTTTTCCATTAAGACAGAGACCTTAATGATGGGTGTAAAATCTCTGCTATTGGATTTCAAAGCAAACAGAACCGGATTATTTGAAACTAATTGATGCAGGCTGAACCTTTCCTTCCAAATAAAACGTCCGCTTCTTGGTTCCTTTGGAGAACGAGGCAGTCTTGGTTCCTTTGGAGAACGAGGCAGTCTTGGTTCCTTTGGAGAACGAGGCAGTCTTGGTTCCTTTGGAGAACGAGACAGTCTTGGTTCCTTTGGAGAACGAGACAGTCTTGGTTCCTTTGGAGAACGAGACAGTCTTGGTTCCATTGACAGACGTGTGAGGAGGAGGACAAATATTCAAATATTTGCCAGTTAGGCCTGATTACAGCCATATCTCTGTGAACCATTGCTGGATTCAGGACTATTTTAGAGGGTAATTGAGGCACATTTTGTTTCTATGGAGATCTGTTTAAAATCAGTGTGAGGCGAGCACTGTTGGAAGCAGAAGGGCTTTGTGGGAATTAGAAAAAGTGTTCGACTAATGTAAAGAACATATATATATATATAGGTTCTACTCCCACACACCACTTCACATTTCTCAACCTGCTGCTGTTTACACAACTGCCAGAGTCAAAAAAAGAAAAGAACATCTTGTACTTAGTATATTAATAGTGTACCGTAAACCGTACATGTGAAAGATGTTATGTGCTACTTGTTATATCTTCCTTGCAGTATTTTCCTTTGTGATTGATTCAATTCTGGGTTCCAATCCGCATCCATATCTCCACAAAAACATGTTAAGCTGCCATGTGACTGCCAACCAATGCCAATGCCAATGTCACATATTCATCAAAATATTATTATTATTATTATTCCTGATCAATTAGCAGCTTGATTATTTTGTTATAAGGAATGATGGACATCACCCTCTGTGCTGTATTGGAAGTAACAATTATGTCCATGTGTTGTCCTCTCATTGTCAGTCTCTGCCCATCAGTGTTTGTCTATGTAGGCTTCTGTTTTGGTGAAGAAGTCATCGAGCTGTAAGGCTCAGTGTTTGTGAAGGCTCCCTTTTCTTGTGCAAATATCCCAAGCTCTGTGTTCGTCAGACCCAGTGGGCTGAATGATAATGCTGTCATGCTATGATGTCATAGAGTGGTGTAACCACTGGAGGGTGTTCTTTCACCTTCAAAGATTCCTTCAATTTAGTTTTTGTCGAACACTTTTGCAAATTCCATCCAAGAAAACTTTTCATCTTTCTCTGAGAGGTACAATACCTATCACGGCTACAGTTAGAAATTAATTAACTATCTATCTCCAGTGTAGTTAGTACTTTGTCTATTCAGAAAGTCCACACATACACAAGCACAAACACACATGCACTCCCACATATGCAAAGACAGAAATGCAGATAAGCTTGATGCAACTCCTCGACAGCTGGTTTGTGGCTTTCAGAGTCTAACAAAATTCGATTAGGCACTCAAGGTCTGTAGAAAGGCTTGAGAATGCAGTACACACAGAGAGGCAAGGCACCCGCCTCGATTCTGTTTGGAGCTCTGGCATTAGTCATAGACACACACACAGCTGTGTTGAATTAGGTTTCCATCTCTGGCAATTTGAAGGGAACAGACACTTGAGAGACGATGCTTGGGAGAAAAGAGTCGACGGAAATGTGCATTAATGTGCGTTTGAATAGTAATTAAGGTTGCATTAGAGTCAAACTTAATTAACGCTTATGGAGGTTTTTGTCTTAGGCAGACATGGAACACAAAAATCTTTTGCTGGAGGGGACAGGAGATGAGAGAGGGGACACATAATGACCCTTCCAGTTAGCCCTTATGGTCCTTGTCCTTGTAACAAAGTGTTATAGATTGCAATGAGAAAAAAACATGAAAATTAAGTCAACTATCCAGTCATATAGCCTCAATACTCTACTATACTTCTGCCATACTACGTCATGGCAGAAGATTGGGTTTGTGTGTGTAAATTCATATTAATAAGCAATTACTGTTTGAATTGTCTTTCTGATTCATGCTGAAGTACATGACGCAAGTACACGAGTTCAATCATCAGTCTAGGCTTTTGGCCAAAATGCCAGCATGGGCCACATCCCCCACACCCGACAGGGGCCCCGTGGCCCAGGCTGAATGATGCCACCTGAGAGAAACAGGAAGATGAAGAGGGGTTGGCCAGAAGGGATCAAAGGAGAGGAACCGCATCAGCCCGGTAGCTTCTATCCCCTGCTAACGTCTGTGCTGTCTGTCAGTCGACAGGACAGCCAGGGCCATCATCCCAGATCCTGGGGCTGAGCGGAATTCAGCTCTGTGGACTCTGCTGGGGCCAATGGTTTGTCGGGTTGCCAGGTATCCAGCATCCTCTCAAAGTTGTAGTCAAAGGATTCTCACGTTGCTCCATCGATCCTTCCCAGGCCAGCCAGGACTCACGCTGAGGAGCCTGCCCTGCAGGAAGGATCACCGACAAAACAGTAACACACTCTACTCTTCCTCATATCTTTTTTTTTCCTCTCTCTGTGGTAATGGCTAGTGGCTAATGAAGGGCTGGCCTGAAGGAAGGGCAGTTCTGACCCCGGTGTGGGTTTGGTCACTTGGGAGGTGGTTTGGCTTATGGTATACAGATGTGTAGTTAGCAGGGATGTTAAAAGAATTGGTTTGCTATGAATGTGAGGTGTATGTTTAACAAGATAAATGTATGATAACATTAGCAAATTCACTTGACTGTTTGGTCGATTACGGATTGAACAAATTGGCACGATTGTAAAGTCATAATTCAGCATTGAAACTAATAGTGTTTGGAGCTTGAAGCATGCGTTGAATACTTGTAAACAAATATCTCTATTTTTCATTCATGGGGTGTAATTATATCTCTAGTAATGGGATGAAGCAACCCTGGATGAAAATAGGGGATAAATGATCGAAAACAGCTAAATGTTCCATCTTTGTATAATCACTATAACTTTCTTTGTGTGTTTATCTAAAGTAACATCTGCTCTTGATGATACAAACTGATGGGACCTGATTTGTTGACACACAAATGAGACAAGGCTCCAAAGATCCTGGTGTTTATGTAAATACAAAAAGTATTTACAGATCATCATTGACAGGAAGTATTTAGGCACATGAAAGCACTAAAATAAGCCATTCATCTTTAGGTTGCGAAAAATTATTTTTCATTAAGTTTGCAGCGAAAAATGACAACACGAGTCGATGTTCTGAACACCAACATCTGAACCTTATGTAAGGCCATTGACGGTGGGTGACTGTTGGATGAGATTGACGAAGATGAGCCATCTGTCTTAGAATGTGCTCTTTTTGTACTTGCTGCCGAAAAGATTGCATTTGATTCAGAGCGTGTGCACAACTGGTGCATTGAGACTCTTACTCATGGTATGATTGATGTAATGACAGACCGTCATTAGTTTTGTTCTCTGTCTGTCTCCTCTCTCGTGCTCTCTTGCTTTCTTGCTCTCACAATGAAAATCAATAAAAGCCTTTCGATTGTAATAATACAGATGCAGAACTACACCCCTAGACTGAAGATGAGGTGGATGATAGAGTACTGTCGTCTTTTTAATTATTCTTCCACCAGCACAAGGGCCTGAAAACAATGTTTTATGTGTGAGTTCACAAGAGAATTAAGGAAAAATAACAAGGTCTCAGAAATGAGGAATCGGTCTTTGTCTTGCTGAGTATTTTCATGTGTTGAGAGGGACAAAGCAAGTCCGATAATAACAAGAAAGAACCTTGATTGAATGATTAAATTGAACCAAGTTAACTATCTCATCCTATGAACTTGTATGGGTATAAACATTCTAAGATCTTTTACGTATTTTGGTGACTTGAGAAGTCTTAGGGAGAAGTAAGCCATTATCTTCCTCTTTGTAAAGGAAAGGGGCATAGATGCTTTTAGGAGTCTGCGCACAGTTTGGAGAAGATAATATGGATGAAAAATTGTCTGTAAAATAATTTATATAAGCATAAACCCATTTCTGGCATATCTAGTCCATGCTCAAGGCATCGTTCTGCTTTGCTTGTGAAATTAGAGTTTATATAAGCTGTCTATTCAACACCTTCTTGTTTTAATGAGCTTAGTCTTGCCTTTATTCTATTCTCCTATAAACCAGTTTTGACAGCTCGATGGAGAGTGTCTGGATGCACAAGAGGAGAGTTAGTGGAGGAGAGGTTTTCTTCTGCATTGTCTTTCTAACTATTCAAATAAATATTTTCGGTGTTGACAGATACTGCTGCTCTATCACTGACATCCCTAGTCTGGGGAAGGACCATCTGGATCATCTATGAGGATAATTTCCGAAAAAGCATAGCCATGAAAACCACATAAAGAAAAATGAAAAATATAGTGGACACGTTGGCGATGCTGTAGTATCTGAACTCTGTACAACAGACATGATATAGGGGGTGGGACACAGACAGACATTAGAGAGGAGAGAGAGCGAGAGAGAGAGAGAGAGAGAGAGAGAGAGAGAGAGAGAGAGAGAGAGAGAGAGAGAGGAAAAGGTGTCTCTTCAAACTAAAATAGTGTGACATGGTAATCGAGATATTATTTCGTACTCCCTCAGAGGGACTGCAGAACTTTATTATGTGCCTAAATAAGCCCAGACACGGATATTGGTTATATCAAGACCTAACAACTGTCTCCATTATCTCCACTGGAGTTCATTTCAGAATCGTGCACAGCCAGAGGAGATTTGAGGATTGATTTCAAATATGCAGTAACAATAACAGGTATTGATGACTTCTAAGACGAGGTATTCAAGAGATCCTTTTTCATGCCCAACTCAGGTTGCAGGCTCATGATATCACTGCATGATGTCAGAGGGCTGATGAAACCATGGCAATGTGTTCCACATCACACTGTATATCTCTACTATTGTGATAACCATGTCATGCTACTTTTCCACCACATTGTCAGTCGTATCTGGATTCAGTCTCCATCTGTGTTTCTTATCCTTGGTGTCCTATCGTGAGGTAGCTCAAGTTGTGCCTGTCTTCGAAAAATCTGATTGTTATTGTGTTTTGAGGTGTAGTGGATTTTGGGAGATTTTGAGAAACAGAGTTGAGGCGTAGACATAGCAACATCTGAATGGGAGTTCAGCTGAGGTGCTGAGGTACTGGTCTGCACAAAATGTTTTCCAGACCTGCACCACTTTTAGTGCATCATGACTGTGACCACCTCATTGTGACACTGGCTTGTTGAAACACCCTTATATGGGCTCAAACAGTGTTTCTATTTTGATTAACTTTTGAAGAAAACAAAACGAAAATAACTCACACAAAACCACATTCTCTTCCACCCTCTCCAATATTCAGCTTCTTGTTCCCAACTCCCCCATGTTAGTTTCTCTGTTTGCTTTGCCCTCAGTTCAGATTGCTTTCGTTATTTGCTCGGAATGAGATCGGTGACACAGACCCTGATGCTGAGAACTTATTAACCTGTGACATTCCACATTCTTTTCCATTTTGTTCACATTGACCTTGAGTTTCATCGTAAGAGTCAGTGAATTGATTTTACTGTTCCAGTAAACTGCAAATGAACAAATAACAATCATCTGCAAATATCAATTTATTCTCCAATTTGTGCTGACTGTCTCTGTGGAAATCCAGAGCTCTATAACCTGTTTTATGGATGCGCACTTGGCTGTACCCAAGAGAGGCCCCGACCAAACCCTTCATATTAATAGAAATGAAGGATTCGTTTCTGCAGTTAAATCTTTCAAGCATGTTCAAAAACATTGAATAAAAAGTAAATCCATGATTGGATAATATTTATAACTGTACAGGTTTTTGGGGGGAAATAACATATACGCATAATAAGCTGCAGTTTATCAAAATTCATAATAGAGTTAATAATAACTTAATAATAATAATAATAATTATAACTTAATAATACATTATTGCTTGCAACAATGAGAATGTTACATTCATGTGCTACCGTAATTGTTCTTGTGACTATGCAACCAAGAAGGAAAAATCATGCAAATTCTTAAACTAGGGAAACTTAACTAATGAAAAGTAATTAGAGAGATACAGTGAACGTAAAATGATTCACAGCTGTCTCTAATTTTATATTATTATTGACTTGATTTCTTTCCAGATTTGACATGTGTCCTGCTCTCTAACTACTGTTTCAGAAGTATTGTAAGTAGTATTTATTTTGGATTTCTCCTTCATATGCCTTTAATAAGAATTATTCAAACGCGAACACTCTATTAGCCCAGTTGTTTAGATTTGTCTAAATCCAAACATACTGAAGAATTACTACAGTATGAAAGCTACTTGTACTACACAGAGGTTCTTCAGAAGTCACAGAGCATTATTTGTTTTCTTTTGTGTATTATTTTGAAACTTTCTTAGCTTCTCTGTGCGCAATGTCACGGTGACCTTTTGTCATGAAAAGTTTAAAGCTGCGCTCTAAATGTCAGTCAGATCGTGCACTTGCAGACAGTTCTCTTGAGAAAGAGAAAATCTTTTATCTAAAAACTTTCTCAACCTTTCTCTCCACATGCGTTATTAGATTTATCATGCTCGGCTGAATAAGCATTTCTAGATATCAGAGTCTGAGGTCTCTCATGTAATCTAGGTCTATGAATTGCAGATGGCGAACTTAATGGAAGCTTAAGAATTACGTTTGGAATCTGAAAATTCATCATTTTAAAGTCAGGGAAACTGGAACTTAATTTCATATGAAAGGGTAATGTATGCCAAGTGGACCATGTATCCATTATCTTCACAGCATGTTTTACAGTAATAAACAGTATGACGTAGTTTGAATCCGTTGGAAATACATCAAGGATATTCAACACACTGTCAACAAAATCCTGTTGCTTTTAATATTCTCAACAGACTGTCAACACAGACTCAGAAACAGCAGAGGGGAAGAGCAAGTCAGCATCAGGTTTAAAAATACGACAAACAATGTGAAAGATGTCATGACAGAGAGCCAACGCAGCTCTCCCTCCCGTGGCAGCGAGGAATACGGAGCCAGCACCACAAGGCCACATGAAGATACCTATGTTGACATGTTAAAAAATATTCATGAGCAACTCCTCGCCGCATTGAGCCCTGGGGGGGGGGGGGGGGGAAGCGGGCGAGTGGAGCCATGGGTCAATATCATGCATGATAGCTGTGAATGCCTGCCCAGACAGATCGGCCTTGTCAGCCTTCACGCTTCTGGTCCATTCCCAACAGAGGTCTGCCGTCGACATTGTCTCCTCTACTGGAGAGAGAGAGACATAGAGAGATAGGGAGAGAGACATACAGAGAGAGAGAGAGATAGGGAGAGACATACAGAGAGAAAGAGACATACAGAGAGAGAGAGAGAGAGAGAGAGAGAGAGAGAGATAGGGAGAGAGACATACAGAGAGAGATAGAGATAGGGAGACAGACATACAGAGAGAGAGAGAGAGAGAGATAGGGAGACAGACATACAGAGAGAGAGAGAGAGAGAGAGAGAGATAGGGAGACAGACATACAGAGAGAGAGAGAGATAGGGAGAGAGACATACAGAGAGAAAGAGAGAGAGAGAGAGAGATAGGGAGACATACAGAGAGAGAGAGAGATAGGGAGAGAGACATACAGAGAGAAAGAGACATACAGAGAGAGAGAGAGAGAGATAGGGAGAGAGACATACAGAGAGAGAGAGAGAGAGAGAGAGAGATAGGGAGAGAGACATACAGAGAGAGAGAGAGAGAGAGAGAGAGAGAGAGAGAGAGAGAGAGAGAGAGAGAGAGAGAGAGAGAGAGAGAGAGAGAGACAGAATGCATGGACTGCATGTATTCGGAAGAGTTACAGGCAGTGCTGTGGAGCATCTGTGCTGTTTAAGTTTCTCTGTTTGATTTGCCACACCTCATTCTAAGGTCAATCTCCCTCACAACCCACGGTCATAAAACACAGCATTATGGGAAGTAGGAGGCTCGGGACCATACTGCAGTCTGCTCGGATGCAGAGGAATGTAGCATCAGTTTGACATCTGCCGGGGTTAGCACAAACTCAGAACATAAAAAAAGGTTTCCTGCTGTGCTTTAATGTAGTGTTGATCACCGTTGGCACGTTTGATGTCAGATGGTGGAGATAGGGCGGATATAAGCAGTGAGTGTATGTATGTGTATGACTTGGTGGAGGCTCGCAGGACAGGTTGGATCAAAGGACAAATGAAGTCACTGCTGTATGTACGTGTGTGTGTGTGTGTGTGTGCGTCACCACTTTGTGCGAGTGTGGGTGCGTGCATGTGTGTGTCAGGGGTGTTCTGGCTGACATTTGATCTGTCCTCATGCAGCTCCCACATAAAAACACCTACAAGCTGTGGAGCTGGGGCCGTGCCAGCACCCTCAGTCACCACGGAAACCGTTCTGCATTCTACTGAAAGGAAATGCAAACGCTGATTAAACATCGAAATATTCCCATCTGATACGTTCAGCGCACTGACATGAAGCCTCTTCGGGAAAGTAAAGAACCTGATCGTCATTTTATCAAGCAGCGCTCAAATGTCTATTTTGACAAAGCAGACCTCACCTCAATCTTGACTTCATGTTAACCTGTATCCTGACCCTTTCAACAGTAATGGAACAACAACAGCAAGCTCCTAGCTAGCCGAGTTTGCTTTGTTTACCAGCTTGGAGAAAAAAGCATCTGGATGGAGTCCATGTTGCTGGATGGTGTATGTTGTTTTCTCTCTACTACAAATGATTATCTACCACCCACTCATCTCTGAATTAATCATGAAGCCTTTTACCGAGACTTAAATTATTAACATTTTCATAATCTTGTCTTGAGGTGTCAGTAAATAACAGAAAACCATACAATACAAATTATACATTTAGTAACTTTGGGAGGCACTGGAAAAGCCAGAGAATAAGTTTGTGAGGACAGTGTTTCTCATCTCCCCGAAGTGTTCCCCTCTCCAGAGATGTAGAGAACTCCATGATGATCTGAGTCCAAACGGGCCATGTGAGTTCAGATGAGGTTGCAGCTACCCTAGATGAAATAGGTGCACATACACAGTTCAAAGTCCTCTGACAAATCGGCCCACAGGTGGATTGCATGTCCATATGATGCCCCTAAGCGGAGTGGACACTGCCAATAGCTGAGCCATGCAATTGACCATCACCGTTGCCTTTTTCATCTTCTCCAGATCCATTTAAGGATCAATAGCGAGGTCTAACTCATCAGCTCAACTTTACAGGAGAGGAGGGAAAAAGAATGGTCGAGTTTAGAGAAGAGGGGAAAGAGATTGGAATGCTGTCAGCGTGCCCTGAAGCTTTCATAAATCCTCTGGAAAGCAATAGGGGTGGTTAAGATCTGAGGCGAGAAGAGGAGAAGGAGAGGAGAGGAGAAGGGGAGGAGAAGGAGAGGACAGGGGAGGAGAAGGAGAGAAGGAGAGGACTGGAGAGGCGAGGATAGGAGAGGACAAGAGAGGCGAGGTGGAGTTCTGAAGCCTGAGCAACTCAAGAAGCTGGGTTAATGCTGTGCTGTGTTTGGGAGCTGAACTACAGTCACCAGTAAGTAACATGTTGGAGAGACTGGAATAACAACTTTATATGGCCAACTTTTATGTACACACCGGAGGGCTGAATAGAAGACCCTAACTCACCAAACAGTACATGCATACAGCATCACTACCTTGCTCAGGCAAAATACAGTATGCTGCCTTTTCAAGCAGTGCACACGACTACCGTCTTCTGCTTTAGTTGAGGGTAGAGGGGGAGTTCTCTTTGTGGAGATCTGGATTGGGAAAACCCAAGAGGACCACGGCCAGTCCTCTTTTCTCGCAGGCTTTCACTCTACTTGGGAGATTAATTAAAAATAAAATAAAAAAACGAACCCTTTAGGTATTGAATTTATTCATTCTTTTTATTATCGTGTTGATACAGACGTTCCCGTCTTTCTCTCTTCTATTTCGGGATTAGAATATTTCCACATAAAAGTGGTGAATGACTGTAATGCAAACTCTGCTTTCTTCTGAGTCGCTCCTTCCAGGCGTGAAGGAAGCGCAATGATGAATAGTTGCTGAGACAGTGTATAGGGACTTAGACAGAGGGGATTTGAGTTGAGTCCTGGCTCAGCCCACTGATATGCCCCCTGATGAGAGTATTTTAGCCCAATTATGGCCGTGGATAGAGAGCCCTATTCTGTGTTAGAGGGGGAGAGATGATGAACAACCGCCGATGATTCTTTTTGATTTGTTTGTTTCATCTCATCAATTAACACAAACACCAAAAAAAGAAAACATTCTGAAATTAAATTTCAACCTCCTGTTGTGCGATAATGCCATGCCATCCCTCATTCCAGTGTCTCCATCGCACTCTCTGATGTATCATTTGTGGAATTACGCATTTGAACCAGCTGAGCCAAAGATAAAAACGATGTTTGGTACGATGCTGTTGACAAGTAGCACTGTTTCATTACACCATATTCACGTTTGTACAAGTTTATACTATGGAAACTGTATTTACACTTTGATTAAAAAAAATACAAAAAAACAACGAAGCGGCAGAACAAAACAGCGAGCAGTTTGCTAAGATCAAACTCTGGACCCTTACGAGTGCCGCACTTGAACGCCTCCCCACTCCCAGCCCACCTCCTGTTGCAGCGTTTGTTATTTTACATCACACTGCGTCCTGAACCAAACGTAGGCTGAATGTATAAGTGGGTAATTATGTGCCAATAAGCAAACACTTTTATCCCATCCTGTACTCCATGTTTACGCTTGTGGGAAATGTCCATATAGCCTAATGTCTGCAAGCAACCCAGTAAACTCAAAGGCAAACTTTACCGTTTCACTTTGTCTACGACAAAATAAGAAATTGTGTGCATTAGGTAAGTGTATGTTAAAGTATGAATGTTACAGTGATTACCCACTGTTGAGAATAATAAAATTCATCTTCTGCATTTGCTAATCAGTGGAAATTGCACTGAGATAGCACAACTCACATTTTCAAGCAACTGATAACACCATGATAAACCAGATAAAGTGGTACTTTTCCTGGAACACAATCATCACCAAACTACCTCTCCTAGATGCAATTTCAATGGCAGTTTGTATGATCTGTGCCAGTAGGTCTGCTCTGACAAGCAGCAGAGCCTGTAAAACAAGCTTTTCCGGTAGCATTCCTCAGCATGGGACCAGTACTGGCTATCTGACTCCTGTCAGAATGCACAGTCTGAGAGGACTAGAGGAGGAGATATAAATATTGAATGCCTGTAGCAGACTGCGACAAAGATTTCACTTCCAGCACGACTCTACTCTATAAAAACTGTGACTGAAATGGCAAGTGAAGATACGGCCGATTGTATGCAATTCAGTCCTCACGCCATGAGCCAGATTGAAGCATTGCCTCACGGGTGGGACATTTGTCAGAAGTACACCTGCCACAAGTTCTCAAGTCTTCAATCAATCAGTGTTTGTCGCTCAGCACACCAGAACTTAGTGCTTTTAGTTTAATAGACCTGACTGCACTTTTTAAATGAAGCTTTTTTTTGTTGCTAGATCTAGTGATCAGGGTGTTTGATTCAGAATTTGTGCATCGCATTTCTGCATCGAATTCCATCCCTGTCTATTTTACAGTCTGTTCTGGAATCCTTGCATGCCCTGAATTCCACAAAGGGAAATACTCAGAGGGCAAACAAACCATATTTACCAGGATCGCAATCCTTTTCCATATGTGCGTGTGCATTTGTGTGCTGTATCTTTGTGTGACTGTGTGTGTGGAAGACAGTGTGTAGGAGAGAGAGAGGGCGATCTTTCATGAATATTATTGTATTCGATTGCCATGCATGCTTTTTGTTTTATGCTTGAGGGAGGGATTAATTTAAGTAGATGGAGAGTGGCTAATGGATTTCAGATAGGAAATTATGCTTAAATCTGCATGCATTAAGATTTGAAATTTACATCATTGTGAAGTCGGTTCCATCCTCGGAAATCATCCTGCCTTTGGGTGAGGATGTGGAAGTGAGTTCCCTGGTCTGGATTGTTCTCCCTCAGGCAGTACTCTATTGTTGCACGGCCATATTTACCATACATTTAAGCAGCTTTTATGAAAACAAGACAGAAAGAGAAAGAGACAGAAAGAGAGAGAAAGAGAAAGAGAGAGACAGAAAGAGAGAGAAAGAGAGAGAAAGAGAGAGACAGAAAGAACATAGGAAGTCCCAAGAAAATGAGATTTCCTTGACAATGTGTGATCTTTATGATATGGTATGCCATTGCGTGAGGTCATGGACATCCCTGAGTCTACAAGCAGCCTATAAAATAACAGTCAGCTTTACTGAGGTGGACTTGAAGACATACACTGTAGGCCTATATGTATACACTCCTTTTGGATTTGCAATGCAAAATATTTAAATTTCCTGATATGTAATTGTCACTGTCCATTGATTTCCAGTAGGTAGAGAGCTGACTATTCTTATACATCTTGTGGAAAATGTGTGTTGCCTTCCATATTGTCCCCCTCTGCTACCGAGAACCCAAACCTCATCACACCCCCTCCTTCCCTCCCACCGGCTGCCACCTGGCCCTGTTCTGATGCACAGCAGCCCCCTGCGACTCACCCAACCTGCTTCCAGAACTCTTCTTCTCTGTGACCCAGACATGCCGTTTGTTCGACTGAATGCAATGTTCCATTGTGAATGAACAATGACAAAGAATATCCATTTTATTAATCACACCTTTGCTCCAAGTTCACGGGTGTTCAAGAAAATGTGAAACCTGCATCTTGAATATTCTGTCAACATGGGGGCAGTGGGTGGCCTGAAAAAAGGATTTTCTTTTTGGCTGCACTGTTGTTTCTTTTAGAGATACCTCATAAATGGTCTGGCATGTCGTAACTACTAGCTACTTCGGCAAAACCTTGTAGTTAACAAGAGATACATAAACGCAGGGTATTTGCCAGATAGTGTCGGCCCGTGTTGACAGATGAAATAGTTTAGCATGAGCTCATATCCCGATGACTTTACGCTCTCTTTAACCTCCAAAGTGGTATTCTTGAGACCTTCTGGCTAACTGATTAGCTCGATGGCTTGTCATGTGACAACATGTACTTTCAGAGACACCTGGAGAAACAGTATGTGGTAAGGTATTTGATTCTATCTGGGTGCAGGTGTCCTATTGCAGCCTTAATGAAAGGCCTATGTCTCACCTGGACTGTAACAAGACTAAGTGCATGTATCTCACCATGTGCCTGCGGCTCTGGGTTAGCCCACATACCCCCTGCAGAGACAATGGAAGTGTATAATTACAGTATGGAAGCTTAGGCTCTATACATGTCCTTCGGGAATGGAACTCCCGGTAATCGTGGTAACCCTAAATTGATAAATTAGGAAGTCACTTTTTTAAAGAAGGCGTTATTTTTTTTCACAGATAGAATTGAGTGAATTGCATAAAAATGAGTGGTGCGCTCTGAGTGTGTGTTTCTGATTTGAATGTGTGCGTGTGTGAGCATGTTGGGGGAAGTATTTGCCGAGATGGAAGCAAAGCAATGGTCTTTGACTCTAAAGGAGTTACTTGTAATTATCATAGTTTGTGAACACAAAACAAAAGGGGATATATTGAGTTGTGACCAGAGACACTGTGTTTTCAATTCATCAATCTCGTTCTCTCATTTCCCCGAGCTAGCCAGCAGTGCAACATAACAGAAAAGTTCATTAATCCATCCAGTAATGAGCAGAGCTTGGACATAGGGCTTGATAATGACATTGCAGGGTAATATCTCTTGTTGGGTTTACTCAGTCCCACTCTTGGTCCAGGCAGAGCTCCTCCACATGCCTGCTCCCCCATGCAGCTTTGCAAAACAGAGAAAGAACAACTAACAAAGTAATAACTAGGTGTCTGTGTCTAAGTTGATTCTCAGCATTTGTGGTAAACAAAATAGAAAGGAAAACTTTAGGAGATACGAATGAGTCCTTGTAAATAAAATTACGATAGAAGAAAGAAATGAATCTACTTCTGGAACACCATTTCCATCTGCAACCAACATTTTATAGGACGATGATGTAAGGGAATAGGAGAAATAGGAAGTCTCCCAAGTCCCATCAACCTCACAGCTTGCTGTGAGGTTGATGGGATTTAAGGAGATATAAATCTCCAAGGTTTGAGGGTTACTTTGATATTCATAATACTATTCTGTGTCTATGAAGCTCATAAAATATTTAAACAAAATTTGCATTTCTACAGCTGGGCGAGACATGATTATAACTTGGGACGTTATTGTAGTAATTTCTTGATGAAGAAGCGTCATCACAGTTCTAAAAACTGCCAAATTTAATTACAGCATGAGAATCTTTAACTACAGTATATGAGTCAGAAGTGTATTCATCCACTACTACAGAACAGCATACATACAGTATGTATATTATACTCTGGAAACTCTCTGAGGAGGTAAACTCTATGGTTTTGTATCTGATGGTATGGTTTTAAATTTGATTACATTGTATATTTAATCTCTGGTTTCAATCTCCGTCCCACTAGCCAGTCAGACTTGGAGGCTTCATTGGTTGTGATATCCGGGGCTCATTTGTTGCTGTGTAGGTTGTATCAGACTCCCTTGGCTAATTAATAATTCAACCTTTCAGTAACATACAACTGCCTGCCCCCTCTGCAACCCTCCATTACTCTTCCTCCTTACAGCAGACGTTACACTAGATTTGATTTAAAATGTTCAGAGAGGCAACTGTAAAAATAGCTGTGATGCCATGCATTATAAACGATAAGAATTCCCCACATGCTTATGGAGAAAAGTACAGCACATTAAATTAATGTCTAATATTATTGATCTCTTATCAGATGAGACTGGGTGCTGATAGTAGTTGATGTTAACGGAAAAACGGTCCTGTCGACGTGGTCATCTACCCACACACGAACATTGTGTGTGTTAGATATTGTTCCCCTAGAAATATTTCACAATAGGACCCAAATCAATTGACCAAACAGAGAGAAAGGGAGAAGGAGGAGAAATGCACTGATGAAAAGAGGGCATTAGCCCGGCCTGATTGGATTGGTGTGCGCTTCTGGTAGCCCAGCTTGAACGATTCCAAGGATGTCTGATCCTGGGTTTAACGGAAGCTAGAAGTGTACAAATAATAGGACTTATGGGGGCTGGTGGTCTGGAGGCTGTAATAAGCTTACACCAAAAGAGGGTGAAACTGTCTGGAGTCCGAGGAAGACCAGCGGAGTTTATGGGTGAGTTGGAGAGAAGAGGGGGAGAGGTGAAAGGACGTGAGGGGAGCGGGAGCACTTGTACCGGCTGGCTTTCACTTTTGCCCTTTTCATCCTTTTAGCAGCTATCATTTCCCCCATGGGGCTTGTCAATTTCTACCAAGACTCATAATTGCTTTCCTCGCTGGTGTATAATGGTCTCATGCTGTGTTATCCACAGCTCAGGCCTCACCTATGAGTAAAGATTACTTTATTGATTTCCATGTCTTTTTTCTCTTCCCTTCACCTGCTCTGACTCCCTGACAGTTGGCAAGCGAGACTGTCCGCTGGCCACTGACACCTTTTCACGTCTGCGCTGTGTGCTGTACTGTGTAGCATGACTTGCATTCTCAGTGCACTGCAATACTTTTAATTGCCTTTATAATAGAGTGACCCGATCCAATATGCATTCTGCATCTGCAGAGCGTGAAGTGGCAACTATCATGTTAAAATGTGAAAAGCACCAAGGGCAGCTATGTACCGTAGGTGGTTGAAAGATTAAAACTGCTGAACGCATTAACGATACAAAAGGGTCAGAACAACACCAATAATGTATTCATTTGTATTTTTCCAGAGTAGTCCTTGTATCTCTTCCTAGCCGGTCTCTGAGAGAGACAGAGAAAACAGCTAGATGATTCTGAGTGGTATTCACCAGAGATGTTTAAAGACCAGATCATTTTGTTTCTGAGGACCATTGACACAAAGGTTTGTGTCAAGATTGTGTGGTTTATGGGAATGTATTTCCCACTTCTGCTTTCTGCTTTTGGAGGGTTACTGTTATGTATGCTGCAGTTATATTCTTTACTGTTTCACAATGAATGTATTGTAACTACAGTTATGTAGTTATATTCAAGCAACTTTCATATTATCCTGCCCACTGCAGCCACACTTTGTAGAGATAAAACTAACTTTTCACTTGTCTGTTTACTAGAGTGAAAAAATGATGTTGCCTTCCAAACAGAGCATTGCTACATTGTTTGTTCATTATAATAATAACGGTTCTCTATTAAAGAAAGTCCCATTTGAATTCAGAACCCTAATGGACTGTAAAGCGTAAAGGAAAAAAACAAAGTGCACAGGAAACACACTGGGATAGAAACCCAGCAGTCACGTGGTGAAAAACAGTGAGGAGGTGAATCTGCTATTTTAACATGCTTGTGTATTCCATCAATTACAACCGTGTTGGCGATATTGTTTTCCCCCTCTATGGATTCTCTGTCGAGCTCTGTTAACTCGACAACAGCTAGCTGCTACTGGACAGACATTTGAGTGTGATCCAATTAAGGTGTGTGTCTTCACCCGCTGCTCTCCAGCTACCTCATGGGCCAATGGTAATTACCCTGGGGGGGCACAATTCCAATAACCCCCTTCAATCCTCACCAGGCAGGCTCCAGCTTCCTCCTGGCAACTTCCTGTCAATTTGAGTCTCGGGGGGTCAAAGAGCAGTTGTCTCAGCTGAAAGCATGCTGCTGTTGGTGCTTTGTTATCGATGAAACTGTAGATACAGGGTGCAGGAGGTGTGCGTTGACTGGTACACTGGCTGGTGTACTGACTGTTGCACAGACTGGTGTACAGTACTGACTGGTGCACTGACTGGTTTACTGGCTGGTGCACTGATTATTGCACTGACTGGTAAACTGAATGCCCGGTAAGAGCAAATCCCATGTGAAAAGGGAAAGAGTAAATGAGATTATAATCAGAAATACAGTAGTCACTAATGGTTAGGATTCCTCTCGATTTGCAAAGTGCTGACCTGCTCTCCTCTCTAAATGTGTGCACGGGGTAATCTGTACCCTTGAGTCATCCATTAGACCAGGCTCACAAATACAATTTGATTGAATCCGACAGAAATAACAAAGATGCGGTTGAAGTTCAATGGAAAGACACTGTATGGCACATTTTAATGTATTTATCTCCCCCTTCAGCTGCTCTTTAATATGATGTAGTGTAGCTGCCAAACAGAGCAAGAGCCTGGCTGTGAAGAGACAGTGGTTGACACTCAGTGGGAGTACCTTATGAGGTATTTCTGCCCAACATATCTCAGGCCCCCCTACAGTGCCAATAAGCAGCCACAACGCTCTGGAAGTTTGCCTCCCAGCCCACTCTAATCTGATCTCCAGGGGATAGGTTTCACACAGGCACTGATGCGCTGGCATTTCCACCAGACTGCAGTTTGCCTTCACTCACAAGGGGAAAGCTCACTTTCATATTCATCTCAGTGGGGGTGTTTTGAATAATGCGCAGTATTTTTCATTTGGACAGCAACATTCAGCATTTAGAAGTGATAAATAACACGGAGATAACAAACAGAGCTAGTTGACTCACCAAGTCAATACCTAGCCATACTTGAATGATTTACGTTTACTTGAATATGAGTTCTACCCATTCATCCCTCGGTCTGAGCTTAACTTGTGGCGAGAAACCTTGACGGCAGCTTGTCTTGTGGATGGTGAACCCTTGCCAACTTTAACAAGCGAGCCTTCCATCTCGAGAGGCCTCTCAAATCTCCCATGATTCCTGTGTGATAAAGGAGAACTCCCAAGGGCTACTGATTTGCATTCTCCTTGTCTGTCTACCCGCTTCTATTTCCTGTCTCTCCAGGAACACGGAGGAGCCGTCAGGACGTGGGGCTTCTTCTCTCCTTGGGTGGCCACATCCCTCCGGGCAAATTCTTGGATGAGTCGGACCTCCCCTTGTCATTAGTGGAGAGGAACAACCCTTTGATATTTAACGGACAACTCAACATTCATCCAGGGCGACTTGACCTTGGCAACTCCCAGGGCTTCTTCCCTCTTTCAGAAAGCCGGTCTCTTCGTGCTCTTCCCTTACTCACAAAGCAAAGTCTGCCAGGGAAATATATGCTTTCACACTTCACTGGTCTCTCTCAAACTCCTCGCTTGCTCCCCCTTGACAATTTAGATAACTTCTCTGTCTCTTCTTGCCCTCTCCCTGTCTCCCCACCCTTCCTCTCACTCCCTTCGCAACCACTCCCAACCAGCCTCCAATCTTCACCCAGGAGAACCAGGTGAGTAGTTTGCACATTGCGCTGATGGTTTTCAAGGATGCAGGTTTTTATTCGAAGATAAACCTGAACAAAGACGTCCAACCATGAAGCCCTTCCATTTTATCTCAGGTTATTTTCCCTCAAAGGTTTTGTAGCCATGAACAAGAAAATATTAGAGCTAGTTTCGGGTTCGAATTGTGGTCACAGGGCCCTCTGTTTATATTTGTTCAAACAGCGTGAACTGATTTGAAAGAAATATGTTCACTGAAGCTCAAACATTGCATAAACACATCCAATATGTATACAATGTGTACATGACAGAAGTGGTTTCATAACCAGAATCTGTAGACATTGTAAACAGATGCCAGGTTTCCTGATCTCATGTTGTGTTTTGAACTCTGTTAGCAGTGGAGTAGAAATGTTTTCCTGAATAGGACCTGAAATTGGATTTGGAAATGGACAACAAGAAAGAGATGGATGGTTTATTATTAATTAGTCAGTGAACAACCTTTGACATTCCAACAAGAGAAAGACTGACGCACGGCTCCTTCTCCCTCTACTTTCTCCCAGGTTACTGAGACTTTCTATTGATTGTTTAACATGTTCAATACCATTAAATACGCACTAATTATGCTTGCAGATACATGATTTTAACCATCTCACCCTTCATCCTATCTCATCTTTTCTTCCAATCTCTTAATTAAGAGGTTCCAGTGGTCTATCATCAATAGAAATCGATCTCAAGGCTTCATGATTGCAGGGACTTTGTGAAGTTTCCTTTTATTGCGGCTTCAAATGAGGCACATTCATTAAAAGGCTCTTTTTTTGTTGCTGTTTTGTCACTGTTTCTTCGCCTAGAGCATATTGAAGAGATAAAGAGAGCCCATCCCTCTTTATTTATATATTTCTGGACAGCCTCCACAAACCCCCTCTGTCTCCCAGCCCTCAGGACATAAGTGAGTCAGTCCCCACACTCTCTCCCTCGACTGAAGCAACCTACCTTATTTCAACATCTTTTGTTCAACAGACAAGAGATTGAGGATTTGTGCGAGGAAAATGCTCTCCTTATGCTATAGTTTGTCATTTGAAAGTTTCAATAAAATTCACAAATCATGCATTTGAAGATATCCCCAGTCTCATTATTTTTCAGTTTAGCATTAATAGTTACTGTTTTCCCTTACACAACCATACACACACGGTTTCATATTCATTAATTTTTTCAGGCCTGAGTTACGTAAACATGACTCTTTTTGAAATGTACTTGAACCTTAACCATAACTGTTATTATGGAAGTGGAAAACATTTGAGTATTTTAGATCAGTTAGGTATTGTAACAGCATTTTATTCCATTATAGCTCTGTGTGTTGTGATGATTTCATTTCGGAGGACTAGTGAGTGAGTATATACAAATGTCTATATAAACAACAACGCAGGGCTGTGGTTTGACGCAGGAAGGGAGTTTTGCACCAACATGTTCAGTGTCAAACGTCACGACACGGACAGGTGGACAACAGACACGTCAACTAGTGTGAGTTTTCCACTGAATGCAGCAAACTTCTACTTGCTAAATAATTACTATTCATTAAAGCTGGCTGTCAGATTCCTCGACTCCCCCTCCTCCTTCCCTTCCTTCCCCAGATGTCCTTCAGCTATCGCAGCACCTGTCATTCTGTCAGCCCTCAGTCAGCCTATCGATTCACAGATCTTTACCGGAGCATAGAATGCTTGCATGCCAATTTCTCCACCTCTCTTTCCTCCCTGGCTGACCTTTATTTCTTTAAGAGGTTTTGACATGGATAAATATGCCACCCTGAACTTTATTTAATTTACATTTTGACCCAGATTTGGGGATCTCGACTGAACCAAGAAGTTGGCCAAGCCTTCTCATGACACCGCCAGCATGGACATCGATCGGTGTTGTTTTTCGTGATCCTCGTGCAACTTAATACCGTGAATATTAAGGGAAGAAAGGAATACACATGCAACTGTTTTTTATTCATTTAATAGAAGAACATTTATATCCTGTTAAAACATTGAGAAAAACAAATATGTCGATCAAACAATGACAATAAAGAGGGCGATTTATTTCAGAGCTGACCGTTTGGCATATCAGTTTGTGTTTGAAGCCTATTTACAGAAATACATAAAACCATGTCTGCTCATTGTATAGCTTTGATTTTACCTTTGGGTATGGTGTGTTCCTATTTGTTGACGGTGCCATGTTATGATTTCATGAACGTGGACATAGTCGACCACAGAGTATTTACATTCAGCACTTTGGTTCAAGACAGTTGTAAGCATCATGTAACTAGCTAAACTTGTGTATAGCTAATCTAATAAACATATAGAAGTTGAAGGCATTTAGGACGTGTGAATGATCACAGAGAGTGAGAGAGAGAGGGAGAAAAAGAAAGATGGAGAGAGAGCACTGTGACATAAACTGCAATGAAAAGGCCCTATTGACATGAAAGACCAGTTAAAACCTAACATCTGGGTGGCTTGATAAGTGCAGTTCTGGCAAACATGTCTCTTACTGTACAACAAACCGAGCCACATTGTACCCACACACTAACAAAAAATTAATGAACTAAAAGCTAAAGGATTTCTCTATACAAGGATGTTCAGTATTGATTCAATGAAGAGATGAAAAAGGCTAGCAGAGAATAATAATGAGAATGCATGCTGATACTGGTACAGTAGGCCTTTATTCAGGAGGTATTGAATGTTTTAATGTTTCCGCGTGATTATGTTTCTACGAATGAAATTCCCTCCCTACTGCACTCTCTTTTTGCTGTCTCAACAAGAATCTATTCTCCAGACACCCTGTCGCTTGTGTGTAATAGCATGTTCTGAAATCTCAAATCCTGCAGGTAATTGATGACCAGTTAAATGACCTACAGGTATACAGTCACAAAGTAACCCAACACACAGATCTCATTTTATTTCGCCAACTGTGCCACATTACTGCTGCTATCCTCTGACTTTCCAAACATCATAAATCACTTGGAGGTGGGGAAAAAGCAACCAAGCCCCTTTTCACCTCCTCTTTCTAGTGGGGAGGTTTGGAAAGTTTACACTGCGGTGTAATATACCCTGCTTGATTGATTGGGTGTCCTCCCCTGTCCTGGCGATTAGCAGAAGGGCAAGTGCCGATTTCCAGATGACGTTAAGATGAATAACTTTTATTTACCAACTGTGAGTGAAGAACTCCCACCTCATTAGTGGTCTCAGGTTTCCTTGGCTTCTCAGGTTTCAATGGCTACTCTTCTTATGCCCGCGTGAGTTTGATGAGATGCGACTTCGTTTAGTGTCAAGGCTAGCTGACAACCCAGGAAATTGGTTTCTTACCTAGCAAATGCTGCTCTCCATATATTAGGGACCATACTCTTATCAGGCAGAGGCTGAGGGTGTAATTGCAAATATGTGTACTCGTTTCATGGTGCCACCGTTTTGCACGGCGAGCAGAGACATTTAAATGTGATGTTCCATGTCAAGAGGTTCCTAGTTTACTCAGTTGTCAAATACAACACTGGATAACTCCAAGAAACACAGCATGTGTATTCCAGGAGAGGACTGTAGGTTCATATTCATGTTTTTATGTGATATGGAAAGACCTACTGTAATGGTTCACTATAAACAAGCCTTAACATAGAGTGTCATTTAAAAAAATAAGTATGACAAATAGCTAAAGGCTATAGTGTTAATGCCACGGTAAATTCAACGAAACATAGTCGTCCGACATGTAATATATCACAACAAAATAGGACAAAATGACAGCCAGGATTCTTCCTATGTGTTCCAAGTCAGATCTAATATATAATGTGTCAATGTTTCATAATAATGGTCAAAGTGTTACTTTAAATAATAAAAAATAATTGAAATTCATCAAAACCTTTGGGCAAGCTTCAACCACAATGTGTTTAGAATGCAAATATGGCGAGGCTTATTTCAAAACATTTAGTTCAAATGTTGTATTCTGATGTTTTCAAATGATAAACAACCACATGAAATTAACCATATGTGCTTTTCATCTGAACATTGACTCTGTATAAGGCATGATTTCATTTTGTTATAAACATTTTTTTTGGTCTTTGTTCTTATCTAAAAAGCAATGTGCACTTTTCACATCTAGATTCAGATGGAGCAATATTTACAGAGCTATCCACAGACCTTTTGTCAACATGTCAAAATAATTCATTTTGTTGTCAGCTCAAAAGATAACTCAACATTTAAGACATTTTGCAATTCAGTTTGCTGCAATACTCAACTTCTTTTGGTATGCTTATAATGCTGAATACAATTCGTCACTCATTTCTCAACTGAATGTTTAGCACAGATTCATATCTTATAGGATTTTAAACACCAGATAGAATGGAAAGGCAAGGATTAAAAAATGAAATACTCCAAGACTGCAATGCCTGGATGATTATCAAAGTTAAACCGCTAAGCATAAACAACCTTTTCAGTACATAATGTTTTACCTTTCAAATCAAGTCAATCTGTAGCCAAACAAAAAGGGGTTACAAAAAGGGAAATCCTATACCTTAAATCTCTTTGAAAACACATCAGTTTTATATAAAAAAAAAACATCTGAATGTGGCATAGTCTCACTGAGTCCTATGTCAACACGAGGGCCAGAACACTCAAAAGGCCCGACAATTAGAGACGTTGAGTCCAACTCCAGAATATGTACAGTACATGCTCTCAAAAAGCATGTGACGGAGAGAGATGTGGCTGACGTCTGAAGGGCAGCAACTCCGGCAGCTTACCATACTGTTTTGACATCCTCACGAATCCCAAGTGGATGCCAAGCTAGCTGCACAACTGGCCCAGCTCCAGCTCCGAGGAGTTGGGCAGCTTGGAGTTGAAAGTCTGGAGGGAGTCTCTGATGCGCACCACCTCGCTGGTGGACAGCTTGAGCCTGTGGCGCAATAGACATGAGAAGATGTCCAGGGGCTGGGGTGCGGGAGGGGCCAGGCGATTGATGCGGTCCCTCATCTCCAACAGCATGAGATAGGCTGCGTCCTGCGTGCCCTGGGTGTACGGGTAGTCCAGCTGCAGGATCAGGTCCTTGATTCCCTCCGGGTCGAAATGCAGGCTGTACCCAAACACCTTGAGGGTGTTGATCTTCATGTAGCCTAAGTTTGACGTGTTGTCCTCCAGGTCTAGCGGCTCGTAAAACAGAGTCTCGTTGGCGGCGGGGTCGTCCGTCAGGATGCGGCTCCGCAGGTAGATATGCACCGTCTCGAAGAAGGACTTCCACTTGTTGCCAAGCATCAGCGTCCAGTTGTAACACTGAACCGAACCGTCCAGTTTAGTTCTTTCCCAGTCGGGGAAGTCTTGCTGGTTGACGGGCATGAACCAGCTCTCAGAGTGACTGCCCCCGAAGGGGTTGACGTAGATGGCAGGCACGGGCTCTAGAGTGCTGTTCCTGGTGGAGCACACCTGGAAAGAGATTCCCATCAGCATGTGGATGAGGTTGGACTTGTTTTTGTTGCTCTTCAGGGTGAGGAGCATGCGTTTCCTCCATGCCGGGTTGAACCAGCTGCCCAGGCGCACGTCGTTGCTGATGTAGATGGCGTGCACCTCCATGTGGCTGTCCAGGCGGCTCAGCAGGTACTTGACCTCTGCGTCTGGCATGTCAAAGTCAAAGTTCAGGTAGTGGTCCAGAGAATTGGCGATGTTTGGCCGGCAGGAACCCATATGAAGGATGTTGCCCAGGTGGCAGGCCCCACACCGGGTGATGTTGTCTGGGGCACAGGAGGAGCAGAGAGTCCCCTCGCCCACCATGCAAGGCACCGTCCCTTGGCAGGCAGCATGGTCAGCTGGGCAAGTGCAGCTCTGTACCTCCTCTGTGAAGGTCCCCAGCACTCCATGCTCGTTACAGTAGAGAAGAGACTGGGCCAGGTTCAGCCAGAACCTTGGGGTCCTGGTAGAGACACAGACCAGAAAGCCAGGTTAAGTTGTGATATGTATATAACCAATATTGGTTTTGAAGTCACGCTCTAATTGCGTTATGATGACGTGTGCATGAAAACACAATGAAGAAAAGAAAAGCTTGACAGACAGTTTGAGACTTGCACAAGTAGCTTTGCCAGCGTTTATCCATCTTTGAGGAAAATAATTCACTATCCGTGACAATCTATTTTGTTTGACTAGCGCTACAGTATAAAAGATCGGAGAAGAGTGATGGAAAGTGCATGTAAGACATGGCTGGCAAAGATGTAAAAATTTTTATTGAACATAATCCCATTTAGTGACTGTCAAGTTGTAATTGATTGATAATTTAAAACATATCTGGCACTATATGAAGAATTAAAGAAATAACACGTGAAAAGCTTTTACGTGAAAAAGATTTACTAAGTGGGGGACCAACCTGAGACGCTTCTCGTCTCAGGTTGGTCCCCCAGGCGGCAGTGCATTTATCTCTTATGGGTCTGAAATGCTCAAGAAAACTCCCCAATATTAAACGACATGTATGGATACGTAGCCGGGTTGGCTCAGTTAAAGAGATTTTCCCCCAACTGCTTTTACACAGGAAATGACTCGACACCGCCTTTACATTTCAGTGTTTTCTCACCTCAGGCTTGAATAAATGAGGGATGGAGCTGCACATCAAACAAAGTGGAAGAAACCCCACAGTTGAATTGAGTTAAATAGCCTGTTGTGATTTGTTTCTAAGGACTTGAAAGATTGACTGACAGCCACAGGTAGAGGTTGTCAGGGAAATTAAAGTCCTTAGAGCGGGAGACCTTAACAACAATGTGTCACTCCATAAGAGCACTTGATTACAGCATGTCACCTTCAGAGTCCAAACCACAAAAAACCTTTCAATCAGGGAGACATTAAACACTGCCCTCTCTCTTTCTTTCTCTCCCCTCCCTCCCTCCCTCCCTCCCTCGCTCTATCACTCTCTCTCTCTCTCTCTCTCTCTCTCTCTCTCTCTCTCTCTCTCTCTCTCTCTCTCTCTCTCTCTCTCTCTCTCTCTCTCTCTCTCTCTCTCTCTCTCTCTCTCTCTCTCTCTCTCTCTCTCTCTCTCTTTCAAACTCCCCTCCCTCTCATACTCTTGCTTTCACACTCTTTCTCTCAATATTTGACACTTAATGGCTTTACTAATGGTTACAGTACCATACCATATTGTAAGTCACATCATATTACAATGTATATATATATATATATCTCGTGTCATACCTTTCTCGGGGGAGACTGATCCTCGGCTGTTTGGGACAGCGTTTGCTCAGGGTGAAGAGTTTCCGGACAATCTTCTGGGCTTTTCCGAGGATGAAACTGGTGCTGGCCTCCAACTGGCTGTGGCGCTTCTGCAGAGCAGAGTCTGCAGCCCAGAACTTGAAAATCATGGATGTGTTTAAAAAGTGCTCAGTAGGCAGTCTTTTCAGAAAGGCCTTGAATTCATCTGAGGAGAAAATGACGGAGAAGAAAAGATTGTATGAAACCTTTTTTATCCAATTTCTAGGAACTGTTGCACAATTTAAGGAAGAGAGCTGAGACATTTGATGTCTAGCAGTGCCTTCTTTTGCTTTACAATCCTGTGTCTGTATTCCCAACCACGACGGCCCATAAAACACTTCTGAATCGTGAACATAAAACAGTGAGAGGCTTTACCAGTACATCCCCCTTGTAATGGTGGAGATTTAGAAACACACAGTGGGCATCCGTTATCCCTGATACATAACTGCAATGAAGACATCCTGTCTTCCCAAAGCCCATCTGAGTGAGACCCACAGTGCATTTGTTATGGGGGGCAGTGCTGCTATTCCCCAGTGTAACTATTGGCTCAGAGACAGTGAGTAAATTTGTAGCACACCGACGGCTCAGGCCATTACAGTGTTCAATGATCCTGTCACTGCAGGCTCCACAAGCACACACCAAATTAGTTTGATAACATTAACTTTGGCACCAATGTGTTGGTTTAGCACATTCAACGGCTCAAGTGTTTTCATATGATGGCCGGTGAGGTGTCGGCTCCGCGGAAGCTTCCAGGTTTACATTACAGCAGTTCGGAGATGAGACAGGTATTATATGGATGGATGCCAGCAGCCAAACTCCACACACTGTACTGTGACTGGTAAAACCATTTGGCTGCTTGTCTAATTTGGTGGTCTTGCAGCTGTTGACAAGTTACTTTTGGCACGTAAACTGTGTCTGAGTTGCGTACAGCACAGTGTGTGAATTGGAACATTGCAAAACATCTGCAGTGTGCTTGTGCATTCCAACCTCTCTATCAGACATGCCTTGTCAAGGCAATTGAATAGAGGTACTCCCTTATACAAGCCCCATCTCTCACCTTGTGACCTATCACTGTTAAAACCCAGCCGGCATCGACAGCCTGTCAGGTTCCCTCACCCACATACATACATACATACAGTACCTCGGTGTAAGTCTGACCATTAACTGGGCTGATCAATGCTTTCTTACCTCCACTACAGACTCAGCACTCCCGGCTAGTGGACACATCATTAGGATTCACATCACGCCTGAAGAAATTTGTCTGTCTATTCCTATCCTTTTTTCCTGGCGTTTATGACTTCATGTTCAAATTTATGGACAATTTAGCTCTTTGAAAATGTGTCAGATAAAGGGATGAGGTTATTTTCCATAATGGACACGGTCCTTTCCTCATGCTCTGGCTGTGTTAGGGATTCATGAGACCATGAAGAGAGCGAGCGGCAAACTTATGGGGGCCTCAGAATATTCATTTAGCACAGCACCGAGTGATTTTGTGTCACAGAATTCTGTGTTCTTTCGTGGCAGCACAGGAAGTGTGATGGTAGGCCATTACTTAAGATGAGGGTGCCAGAATTTTACTTCTCAATCATGAACAGATGCGTTTTCAGTGTCATGCTTTGGAAAGACAGCGTACTGTATTTTTAGTAGATTATTTTTCCTTTGAGGTGCTGCTTCCATCGCATTGTGGACCTGCCTATTCAAAAATCCCAATGGATTGTCATATCATCACATCCTTTCTGTGGTTGAGTAAATTGTCTAGCCATCTTTCCATCTAGGATTTCTGGTCTAATTCCTTTTCCCTTCCACAGGTTCATAATGTCATGGTGAGACAGATCAAGCGGAAGACACTGTGAGATGATGAAGCTTTCAACTAAGTCATCCATGTTCAGGACTTCAAATGTTTGTTTGTGGCACATTGAAGGTAACATCTGAAAAATCTCTATCTTACATCATAGGGAGGGTATGATAGTTTGGGGCATTTCTGGTGCGCTTCTTCTGTTCCAGATCTTTCAGAGAGAGGCTCGAACATGGAAATCTGTCATATGAATGAAAAACTCTAAAGTGGAATGTGCTCACCTGAAGAGGGGTTAGGATGTAGGAGGAGAAGAAGCAGGTGGAGAATGAGGAGAAGGGAACATTGGAGTTAGAACAGAAGGAAAAGGAGGATGAGTTGGAGGTGGAGAAGGAGGTTGAATGTTTGCCAAATGAGTCAGACGGACTTCAGTCTGATCTTGATTTTAAAAAATACCAGAGAGATGTAACTTTCTTCATGAATTTTAATGTGAACACAATGCTGAACAATGCAATCAACTGCTCTCTCCTCTCTGGCAGCTGATGTGGCTATACCACCATGAAACTGGACATTATTTGGGTAAACTCCGGTGCTCTACTGATTCATAATGTTCTGCTGGCCTTCCTATGCACATTGTGTGTCACTTTCAATAAAAGTATCTGCTAAATAAATACATTTTCATTGACTTCTACTGCATTTGCACTATTTGTATGTTGCTTTGGATAAAACCATCAAATGAATAAAAGATACATTTAAACAACTCATAAAACCTCTTGCAATGCGGCTGCAGCCCTTTAGAAATGGCAGGCCTTCTCTACGCTACTTTACATTTCAGTGACCACAATGGGGACAACACATTTAGATCAGTGTCAGGCCCAATCCAGATACGGCGTGTTGGTTTGCTCAAAAAGAGCAGTCTTACATTTCAAAGACGAATTCAAATCACTACTCTGGTAAACACAGACTTTCTGATGGCAGTAGTTTAGGATATGTAACTCTAATTACATGAGTGTCTCAATAGACTTCTGATAAACCTAATCCTCTCAACACTCTCCTCAATTTCCCAGACAATATTAGTCATTTAGAAATCCCTTTCAAAGCAAGATCAAACATACACACCTGCTGTTACATTTGTAAGTCGTGACACTATAAACAAATGTAAATGTCTATTTTTGTCCGAAAACCATTAATCAAAAACAAGAACCAAACTAACTCCTTTCTGAACATTACTATTAAGATCAAATCCTTGTTTGCTACAGGTATTGCATACAGATTATACTTTATTCCTCTGCATTGTGCTGTTAGAATACTGTATAGAATGAAGAATGACCCTCATTTCCAGTCAGCGCCTGTAAACCCCAGACAACAAATATGTTCACCTTTTTCACACACGCTTGGGAAAGCAAAGCTATCAGGTTCCTGCTTATTGCACTCTAGTGGGTGATTTTAGCATGAAAACCCCCCCATCTCTACAGCGGTCTAAGCCTCTACTAACTCGTAAAAGAAGATCAATCTGAACTACTACAACAATTCCTTCCATTTCAAGGCTGGTCTTGAACATAAAACCCGACACACACTCTACCTCTGGTTCTACGAGCTTTGGGTGTTTCAGTATTCAAAGCCAACATGAAGAGCCAGATAGGTATTCACAACCTTGAGGCGGCATCATAATTTTATTTTGAGAAGACACGAGATGCTTGTGGTAGGCTTTGATCAAGGACAGCTATATTTACACAAGGCTTAGAGGAGTCTTTTCTCCTTTTTATTCTCGTATGCATTTTTATGGTGCATGATAGGAATATGTACTGTTGTACATTCATCATCATACGCACATCCTTCTGACAACAATTCACCATCAAATACATTTAGATCACAAATTGCTTTCATGTCATTTATTTCTCTGTCCTTTGTACTGTGAAGCACTTGGTGCATTTCATCACTTTATTGTAAAGTACTTTGAGATTAATTTCTTGTATTAAAAGGAATGTTTAAATAAGGTTTATTATTATTTTTTACTACTTTTGTCTCTGCACATTCATGTATTCATATTTTTCTGTTTATAACATTCTATGTTTCGTTCTGTTATAAAGAAAATCTTTGTTTTACACTCATCAAATCATGTCAAGGGCCAGATCAGGCTACAGCTACACTGAGGTGAACTGTAGCTGCTTTGTGGAGTCCAACATGTTTAACATGAAGCTGTTTAAAGATAAACATGTTCTTCCCAGTACTGTGGAGAGATTCAATCCTTCTAAGACCTGCAGCTAATTTCAAAAGACTTGCCCAGAGAAGAATGATCCACATTTGGGCTGATGCACTGAGTGAAATTCTGCTTGACAACGTGTCATTCCGTAGCTTTAGATATACTGTAGCTGTCAGTTTATGAGATGCGGTAGGTGGCACTCAAAACCTTGATGAATATAGTGTGAACCAAAGGTTAAAACTGCCAAGCTTCACTTCTACAACAGTATAATTTATTTATATAATTAACTATCCTTTTCCATTTATTTTGTTAGCGTCTGAGTTTGCAGAATGCGTCTGGAGGCAGTGTATGGTGATTTGTTGCGGTTTTCTTAATTAGCCTTTTAACATTTTACTGGTATATTTTAATAAGCAGAGTAATGATTTGAATAACGATACACAAAGAAGATGATCTGCAATCTGCTGGTGTCAGAGGTCTGTTACATCAGAACATATCTTGCTGTCATTTTTCAATGAATATTATTTTTTTGTCAGGTGAGGAGGCAACCTTTGGTAATCTTGGCATAAGTGTTTCATATGAGAAGGAAGAATCAGCACAATTCACCATTATGCTCTAATGCGAGAGGAGGGCCAGGTAACAATTTATTAGCATGTGTAGCCTCTGTCATTATGAGGCCCCATATTGGACTTTGATGGCTCAGGCTAATAAGACACATTAACCTTGAACATTTCCAAGGTTGTGAATACGGAAGACCCCAGATGGCCTACATGATGACAGATGTTTTTTTTTACAATGTCTCCCTTCACTGCTAACCATGTTATTGCATTGTTAAAACATAGTTCCATCTGACACTTGCACTCACGGCCTGCATGAAATCAGAAGACAAGATAGCTTGCGCAGCAGACATGTTTGGATGTCTGACAAAAAATCGTGTATAAATGTTTCATCGTGTGCTGCCAGTTCCCTCAATGTTTAATGTGCCAACCTTTCCCTCCATATGGAGGCTTTAACAGCACCTGTGGCCATCTATTCCCTATATTCCCTTTATGCATCTGGGAATATGTGCATGCGTGTTTGTGTGTGTGTGTGTGCATGTGTGTTTGTGTGTGTATGCATGTGTGTTTGTGTGTGTGTGTGTGCGTGTGTGTTTGTGTGTGTGTGTGTGTGTGCATGTGTGTTTGTGTGTGTGTGTATGCATGTGTGTTTGTGTGTGTGTGTGTGTGTGTGTGCATGTGTGTTTGTGTGTGTGTGTGCATGTGTGTTTGTGTGTGTGTGCACCTGGGTTTTGTTTTATCCTGCAGAGTATTAATCTTGAGATACTTTACAAGCTGGTTTTCCTGTGCTTTTAAATTCCTCTGCTTTGAAGGCAACTGACCCTCCTCCTGACCCAGCTTATCTCCTGGTTTTTATTAAGTCCTACCTGGGGTTTTGATGAATGCTTTTTATTTTTAAAGTGCCGCTTCCCACCATGTTCCCCCTCTCAGAATTGAAATCCTTTACCTAAACTAGACATCAATATAACATAATAGGCTGATTTAAAAGCTTTTGAAATGAACAAAGATCTGGGTTCAGTTATTGGCCAAATACATGCATATATCAAACCCATATCTTCTCTGTGATTTCTACCATCAGACCGAGAAAACATAATTGGATGTGCATTTGAGTTCAGTATAGCAAAACTAACTCATTGTGAGATAATGGGTCCAAGATCCTCCACGAAATTCACCCACCTTCTAACGTTCTTCCCCACACCTTTCTTACCCCCTGAAAAGAGACGAAGGCTCCGTCCCAACTACCTTTGCTTGACTCGTACAGAACTTCACTACTGATCCTCAATCTCCACTCTTTCTTCACACTGAAAGGGGAGCAGTGTTGGGTGACCCTGGGAGTCAGGTGGCTGAGCGGTTAGGGATGCGGGCTAGTAATCAGAAGGTTGCCAGTTCAATTCCCGGCTGTGCCAAATGAAGTTGTGTCCTTGGGCAAGGCACTTCACCCTACTTGCCTCGGGGGGAATGTCCCTGTACTTACTGTAAGTCGCTCTGGATAAGAGCGTCTGCTAAATGACTAAATGTAAATGTAAACTCATATGATCCATCTATGTTTTGCGAATGCTAATTATAGCCATCATATATCGATAAATGGTATTTTTGTTTGTTCAGCGCAGGAACATGAGAGTACCGCAGGGGATATGCTCTCTGGCAATGTTGCAGCAATTATAGGTAAAACTTCACTGAGAGCTTGTCGAAAGCTATACATCTTCGCTCTTATGGTTGGTAAGCAGAGAGAGAGAGGGTTTGTCTCCAAGCAGAAGCAAATGTTTGTAGCCTCTAGCAATGTAAGGCTAAGGTGCTGTATTAGTGCTTCTCTCTACTGAAGAGAAAGGCTCACTGGCTCAGGAGTGCTCTGTCTTGGCAACGCTCGCAATCATCACTAAGGAGCAAAACTTTCGTAAGTGGTGCACACACTGACTTTTTCTCCACTTAACCTTTAAACATAGGAAATAATTAAAAGCTCAATGTCGTTAACAGGGTAGCCTATTGTGAATTTATGAATACCAAATTTTATTCCAATTAAACTCTACCAATGAGCTGTCAGGAGTTAACTTGAATAATGAGCAACTATAAATATCTCTCACTTTTCTATGAAGAGCACGATACGAAGGGCGCTCCCAATGGTTCCTTGCCGTCCCTGTGATCTCTCAGCATTCTCAATCCCATGATGTAAGAGATGGACACAGGCAGGCAGGCAGTTCTCTCATTATCAGTCAGGTAATTACCTGGTTAATGAAGGTTTAATTAGGTCATTATCACTCAATAAGGTCTCAGATGAAATTACTCCTTTGCCGAGAATACCGGTGAAATAACTGCTTCAACCATGTCAAACTAAAATAATAGGTAGATGTTTCTCATTTCTTGATTTGCAATTTGGGGTGTGCGGGTGCACCGGTGTGCATGTCACAACAGGTCTGATTGGATTTCAGCCTCAGTCTGCATCAGATGAACTTTAGCATGCCCTCAAACCAGACCTGTAGTGGTTGAAAGTCATTAATGAGCGCCTCATTATCTGTCCGTAGCTGTGACCGGTCCACCTTGACATTCGATGGGCTGCAACTGACTATCTGAGTCTCTGAGTCGCTTTATAATGAAGCCATTGGAGACCAGCCCCAGCATCAAGAACAAGACAAAGCAGCTACGGCCATATGTCTTACAACCGCACAACACACTGTTGTTTTCACCAGAGATTTCTCACTTATCGGCTGCAGACCTTTCCTTATTTTAAGGGTGATTTAGTGACCAGGGACGATAAAGAAAGCAAACAATTACCTCCACATTATCTATATTACAGATGGCAATTAGACTGACATAAGGTTTGACATGACCTCAGCAGTATTACTGATGAAAGTTAAAGCAATATCTGAAATGGGATGAAGGAATCTCTTTATTTGAAATGATGTTCATAGTATTACTCTGGGATTCATGGGATTATACAATCCCAAGGACAGGTCCCTTTCATTTCTAAAGAGAAATTGCTGGAGATTTGTAAACTCTGCTTCATAACTCCCAATGCTTGAGGGGAGGCTTAGCTAATACCATCTCCATGGCTACATTCTTTAAAGTGGCCGTTCCACCGAAAACCCTTGCACTCCAGGAAGTTTAACGCCAAGATCAGAGGGGATCCATTACATGAGAAACTCTTCACAGATAACACACAGTAATAGACCTCCGCCTCCTTTTTCAGTCGTGGCATAAAAACACAGGAGTGGAATACACGGTCTTTTTATAGACCGATCTTGTATGGAGGCGCTCTGCTCCGCTCCACTGTTCTCTGCTGTACCGCGCTCTGTGGGGGGATCGTGGAGAGAAACACTGCCTGGGCTGAAGGATCTTCTGGCCACGACAGATTACCCCATGTGGGTTTGGTGCATCCTCTTCTCAACAGGCACACAGAGGGAACAATGAAGAAAACGGATCTTCCATTGTTTTCTCCATTTGTCAGCAGAGGAGGAGGCCACGGCAGAGCTATTTATAGTCGCCTATGTGGTGAGCAGTCAAATCGAACACCAGGGATGTTTTCTTTCTTTCTTTTTCCTCTTCACTTCTGAAAAGGCTCCTTTTCATTTAGACAACAATAACAACAACACCTCCTCCTCCACACGTATCTGTGCCGCTTCGCCTGAGCTTGTGGTCATGTTTTGGGCATCATTATCCACGCCGGAAATAGAGAGCACGCGGGGGAGTTAGTCTATATCTCAAGGTTTTGGTGTCTTGTTTTGATAAAGAAGTTTGATACTTCAAAGTTTCAAATGGTACTGGAAAGAGAATGTGTGCGTGGGAGGGAAAGAGTGTTTGTATGCGAGAGATGGAGGAAATGATAATTAACGGAAAGTGAGAGAAAGATGAGACAAAGTTAGAGCTGGATTTCCAACTGGTCTTATACACATACATTTGGAGCCCAGTTGGGATGTTGAACAATCTTGACAAGGCAGTCACTGGTCCCTGGTGGTGTGTTGACCCAGGCCAAGGTGGCTCTGTTGCTTAGTGGCCTCCCAGGAGACCACATGCCATATCGTTGAGGGCTGTATGTTGACCCTTGAGGATAAGAATCTCCACAAGGGTCACTGCTTACAAGCAGGGTTTGGATTGTGGGGGGGTTTGACCCCCCTAATTAAAACTTGGACCCCCCCAAAAGAGGTAAAAACAACAGGTCGGGGGGGTCGATACATTTATATATCGTTCTTACCTGTAATCGTAAATACTACTACTTTATGCCCTGGAGAAGAAAATCGACCCTCCCGATTGTCATTGTATATTTCGCACTCTGTTTACAAGGACATCCACCCCAGCGTCCCAGCTTCAGCAACACAGTCTGACAGGGCTTCAAAGACCACTTCTTTTGAGACTCAAGCGTTTGACCCGCGTGACTTAGTCCTTGTTTGTTCCTGCTGGTTGTTCTCCAAGCCCTGGTGGCGCAGACTAGTTGTTTGGTTTTCCTGACTTGATAAAGTTTGTGGAGTTTCACATTTTCCTCTTTTTATTCCAACCGCAGTGCTGCTGCTTCAATGGCTGGGGTGTGATCATATGAGTGAACTTGCTACCTCAGGCATTCAAATGTGAAGTCTGCACAGAATACTTAATCACAGAGATAGAAGCATCCCTAAAGCCAGTCCTTTCTATAAGGCTGTGGTGGATTCAGCTCATGTTGTCAGTGTGCACCAAGAGGATGTTCTTACACAATACAATAGATGGCAGATTCTCCAAGGATGGTTTCTTTAGGTTCCTTGAGATGGATTTTTTGGGGGAGGATTACAATAACATACATGTCAAGGTTCTCATCATACGGGTAATTAATACCTGATCACCATTCTGAGAGATTTTCATGGTAATGGTCAGTATACTGGACATACATTTCTATAAACGAAAAAACAGACTAATAGAAACATATTAGGAGGAGAATCGAATGTATCTTGAATCACTTTAAATAGATGTGAAGGGTTACTTCCACATACACATGAAGGCTTCGTGCAAACTTTGTACTTAATACTGACTGGGCTTGGTTGGTTTCTGTATCCTTTGTGTCCTTTACCACATGCTGTGAGATTGCTTTACATCTCATCATTTCTCTGCATCAACACCACTTCACAATAGAGCTGAATTGTAATATTGCCACTGTGTATTTGACGCAAGCAAATAGGAAATATTTTGCCCATATTTACCGTGCATATAAATAATTTAGCTTTGTGCTCTGCACTGGCTGCCTGTCAAGCATGACTGAGCTACTATGCATGTGGAGTTCTTGGTTAGGGATATATGCAGTCTGTGAGGAGGTTTACATAGAGAATGCTCCATGTGCACTACAATTGAATCCCCTCTTTGAGAAAAAGTAGAACATGCTGCATGATTTAATATAATTTTGCCAGTTCTATCCAAAAGATACATCAATAACATTGGGCTCTAATCTGGATTTTGAAATAGTTTGTTCTCAGATATGGACAAGAGATGGCACATTAAAACAGCAAGCCCAAAAGATGCGAAAAATGTGGAGACCATCAAGATAGACTTCTTTTAGGTGATATGGAGGTGTTTTTGTTTGCGGGCCGGGCAGGATGAATAAAATGCTGAATGTAATCCGTCTGAATAGATATGAGAAAAAGGAGATGGAGAGAGAGAGAGAAAGAGGTGTGTGTGTGTGTGAGAGAGATAGAGAGTGAGAGAAGGAAATAAGAACTCAAAGGTTAGGAAGTGGTGCCAGCTATTGAACCAAAGAAATCCATTTTTGGAAAAAGCCCTTTGTGTTTTGAACAAATCTGTCACATTCAGGGTGTGCAGGTGCCACATCTAAGTGCTGCTAGCTTTATTGGGGGAGTAAAAGAAGGCAAGGGCGAGGCATCAGTGGAATTCAAACTGGCAGGCAATGATAGTTGTGGTAGGTGGATATCTTTGCCAGGACTATTAGTAAATGGTACCATGTATCAAACAAACTCGTGTTTATTGAGGATAATTACCATAATGGAATCATTGGGACAATTAAATAATTTGAGCTGTGGAAAGGACAAGGATAAAGTAAACACAATGCCGCAAAGAAAATACTTGACTGCTACGCGGTTGAATTTATTTACATCTGGTTGAATTTTTGCCTCTGCTCATGATCCCAGTAATGTTAATATTTCTATTTTGCTTAACCCATTTAAAAGCAAATTCAAAAAAAGGGCAATATGAAACATTTCCATTTAATTTGATGCGGCTCATATTGAGGCCAGATTTATGCATCTTCGTGCTTAACCACTATGAGGTTAGCACCGGAGAGCCTGTCTCAAAAACGAGGCTCACTTTCTGGGTGATACATGTGGAGAATGAGCAAATGGTGTCACTAATGAGGCCTGCTATGCATGAAACATGAGGCGGGGCCTTTCATTGATTCAATTCCCCTTTCCTGGGGAGGACCGAGGCCTCCCTTCGGTCCGAGCATCAACCCTAGCCCCGGCTCCGGATAACCCACGCCTGGCAGAGCATCTCTCGGCACAAAAAACTGTTTGATGCTACTGTACATTGCTGCATCAACACTGACACACTTGCCACGGCAATTCTCCCGAGGTACCATGAACTTACAGTTTAATGTAGGGTTTAAGCAAGGCGCTGCGCGATGCAAAATAATCGAACTTTTCGTAGCGCTTGAGAACGGTTAAGAAAGCTCAAATCACCCGACAAATCAGAGAAATAGTTTCATTATTGGTATAAATAAGAAACCTGCTAGGCTAGTCTCCAGTGATGCACTGTAGCAATCCTGCTCAGGAGCTCGAGCACTTCACCTGCTGAGAGCAGATATGCATTTTGATGAGCCAAGTGCTACAGTTAAAGGGATTTGGGCTGCTTTCATTAAAGCCCTATCATGGGACAGGAGAGGGTCTGGAGACGGAGCTGGGGTTTATCTTTTTGATTGGATCATTCCTTGGCTCAGGGACTACTTTTGGGGTTGAGGGGGCATGTGAGTTGCCAACGTGTCCACATACACACTCGAAAACCTGCACACACACACACACACGCAGGCACATGCGTGAGCATCCCTGATGCACACATACACACACGCAAGCATGCAAAAGGGTGAGCTTCCTTCATCACTACATTTCTACAGAAGTGAAGCTGGATGCTCAGCCTTGCGGACACAGGAAGCTGAACACTGGGCCTAGAAATCTTCTCGTTCTGCTCCCTACTGTTCTGTTCCTCCTGGTAAACCATGAGCCGCAAAACACAAATGCTGTAGCCCTATTTTAAAGGCTTTGATCACTCTCTCTGTGATGCGTTTTAAAACATTCTGTCAGGATAAAAGTGTGTGTGGTGCGGCTAGGAAATTAGTGGGCATGTCTGTATGCTTGCGTGTGCGTGAGTGCTTCCGTTTTGCGAGGTAGAAAATGTGTATTTGAGAGAGAACGTTTGTGCGTGTGTGTGTGTGTGTATGCTAGTGTGTGCATGTGTGTATTTGTGTTCTCCTTTAATAGTTATTTTTAGTGCATTGCCTAAACACTCAAATGTCTAAAGAAGTTAAAGGGCTGTGTGTGCTCATTGTTATGACAAATTGCTCAAGTTAGGGCTTCAAAGTAGAACGACAAAGTCAGCAAGAGAATAAAGTGTTGCAATTATGAGGAACTTACTCCTCTTTTTCAACTACCTGTCAAAATGCAACCTCTTAGTAAAGATTTAATGCCTAGCAGCATGACTGCGGAATTGCCAACTCAGGTGTATACAGTCAGTGAAAATGCATAAGCATGTCAGTATACCTTTAAAATTTAAGTCAGCATGGTGTTCCTTAAGGTTAGTCTATTGATTTAGCATTCATCTGTTAAGAGGTCCTTCTTGTTTCCTATGCCAGCCATGAGAGCCACCAGCTGTCTCTAATGGCGAAACCCAGCCCACACCCACACTCACAGAAGATGTTGTGTTGATTTAGTAAAAGCGCCTCCAGTCCAAATGGGAAAACTTGTGTGTGCATCATTGAGGTCTGATACATGGCCCACCTGTGTGTGTGTGTCCCCCCCCCACAGCAGAAAGAGATAAATCGAGAGAGACAGAGAAAGAGATTCCAGAGAGCTTGATTTAGACACCCACCTGATTCCATAAAGTCATAGTTGAAGGTGTTCCATGCCTCCTTGATCTTCCGCAGGTTGTCCTCATTGACCTTGATGTCGGCAAAGGGACAGTTGCAGTCTGGGAACTTGGCTGAACAGTGACACCAGCAGTCGTTGTTGCGACACAGGAGCTCCCCCTCAGAGTTGCAGGCCACGTAGCTGAGCGCAGCCTCCACAAAACGGTTACGCAAGAACTCTGGTAGGACATCCTGTAAACCTAAAAAATGAAATGTATTATAGCATTATTGATTCCTACACAGGGAGGGACAGAGAGAGAAAGAGAGAGAGAAAGAGAGAGAGAGCGAGACAGAGAGAGAGAGAGAGAGAGAGAGAGAGAGAGAGAGAGAGAGAGAGAGAGAGAGAGAGAGAGAGAGAGAGAGAGAGAGAGAGAGAGAGAGAGAGAGAGAGAGAGAGAGAGAAGAGAATCAGGCAGAACATTTATGTTACAACATGAGGTTGTTTGGAAGTGAAGGATCACGAAAGCCGTGACAAAAAAGCTTCCTCCTTCACACTTCTTCCTTGGACAATTTTTTGGAGCAAGTCGATCCATGTGCTCCATGATGAATAGTTATGTGTGTTCCCTGGTATTTACTCTTCCTTGAGTTGAGAACCAACATAATTAGCCAGAGGTTTCCTTCGTACGTCGCGGCTCACTGCTGTCAGGCTCTTTGAGCCAATGAGCAAACTGGCATGGATGACTTTAACTGGGGAGACAGCTAAATCGCAGCTTTCTCACTCCATCCACAACCCCTCCATCTTTAGTTCTTTTGAGAGAGAGTGCAAACGTTTTTTGACAGTATCTCAAGCCTCAGCTCGACAAATAATAATATATATAAAATTAAGACTATTTTTTTCTCTCCAAGGTTGATGATGCTTTGCAGTCGCTATGAAAAAAGGGTGAGTGTCAATACGTCCCCCATGCTGTCGCAGAACTCTCAGTAGTTACAGGGATCCGTCAACGGGGGGGGGGGCGGCCGGGCCGGACAGGCCAGCTTCCTTCAAGGGACGATGGCATTAAGTGGGCTGACAATTCAAATGTCAAACCTGAGAAAGTGGTGGAAAATTGTCACAAGCCACATTCATAATTAGCGACGGCGGAAGGGAGGATAAGCTCAAGGCACACTCCTCTTCTCACTCTCAATTTGTGTGGTTTTTCACCTTGACTTTGACACCTTGACATTTCTGTCGTGGCCCCTTTAAAGCAAATTAGTGTTGTGAAAAAAACCTGGTCTGCCAGAAACCCACAGCTGTTTTTTTAAAGAATCAGAAGAAGAAAAAAGCATCACTTTCTTTTAGACTATTATTAACCTTTGATGTCATCTATGTCTCTAAAAGGACCTGGGCCTTTTGTTGCAATTTTCCAATTTGTGTATGAGTGCTGCTGTAATGTCTATTTATTTCACAAAACGATAGCCTTCTGTAGCTCGATTTCAACTAAACATGCTCTTAAAAAAAAAGAAAAAGAAAAAGTAATCCTTCTACATTGACAACTTACCTTGGTTTTGCAATCAAAGGTGAGTTCACATGAACTAGCTTGTGAGATACAAGGAACATTAATTTATAATTGTTGGTGTGTATTATGAACAAAATTGTGATTGTAAAAACAAGTCATACTTTTATCCCTTAAACAAAATAACTGTTTGTGTACTATTGTACTATGTACAATTTAAGCATCTGCTAAATGAACAAATGTTTACAGTTTTGTACTTGGTCCTGTCCCTTCATGGCTGCAGTAGAGCTGTGTTGTTCATGGGAATGTGATGCTGTGTGACGCAACCATGCGGTTCCTCCTAGGATTATGTTCGAGCCTGAGTTTGCATACGCCTCAGTCCAAACCCCCCCACCCCCTCTCTGCCCACTCCCCTCCCCACCCCCTCTCTGCCCACTCCCACCCCCTCTCTGCCCACTCCCCTCCCACCCCCTCTCTGCCCAGTCCCCCCCCCACCCCCTCTCTGCCCACTCCCCTCCCACCCCCTCTCTGCCCAGTCCCCCCCCCACCCCCTCTCTGCCCACTCCCCTCCCACCCCCTCTCTGCCCAGTCCCCTCCCCACCCCCTCTCTGCCCAGTCCCCCCCCCACCCCCTCTCTGCCCACTCCCCTCCCCCACCCCCTCTCTGCCCACTCCCCTCCCCACCCCCTCTCTGCCACTCCCCTCCCCACCCCCTCTCTGCCCACTCCCCTCCCCAACCCCTCTCTGCCACTCCCCTTCCCCACCCCATCTCTGCCCACTCCCCCCCACCCCCTCTCTGCCCACTCCCCCCCCACCCCCTCTCTGCCACTCCCCCCCCCACCCCCTCTCTGCCCACTCCCTTCCCCACCCCCTCTCTGCCCACTCCCCTCCCACCCCCTCTCTGCCCAGTCCCCTTCCCCACCCCCTCTCTGCCCAGTCCCCTTCCCCACCCCCTCTCTGCCCACTCCCCTCCCCACCCCCTCTCTGCCCACTCCCCTAACCACCCCCTCTCTGCCCAGTCCCCCTCCCCACCCCCTCTCTGCCCAGTCCCCTTCCCCACCCCCTCTCTGCCCACTCCCTTCCCCACCACCTCTCTGCCCACTCCCCTCCCCACCCCCTCTCTGCCCAGTCCCCTTCCCCACCCCCTCTGTGCCCACTCCCTTCCCCACCCCCTCTCTGCCACTCCCCTCCCCACCCCCTCTCTGCCCACTCCCCCCCCACCCCCTCTCTGCCCACTCCCTTCCCCACCCCCTCTCTGCCCACTCCCTTCCCCACCCCCTCTCTGCCCACTCCCCTCCCCACCCCCTCTCTGCCCACTCCCCTCCCACCCCCTCTCTGCCCACTCCCCACCCCCTCTCTGCCCACTCCCCCCCCCACCCCCTCTCTGCCCACTCCCCTCCCCACCCCCTCTCTGCCACTCCCCTCCCACCCCCTCTCTGCCCAGTCCCCTCCCCCACCCCCTCTCTGCCCACTCCCCCCCCACCGCCTCTCTGCCCACTCCCCTCCCCACCCCCTCTCTGCCCACTCCCCTCCCCACCCCCTCTCTGCCACTCCCCCCCACCCCCTCTCTGCCCACTCCCTTCCCCACCCCCTCTCTGCCCACTCCCCCCCCACCCCCTCTCTGCCCACTCCCCCCCACCCCCTCTCTGCCCAGTCCCCTTCCCCACCCCCTCTCTGCCCACTCCCCCCCCCACCCCCTCTCTGCCCACTCCCTTCCCCACCCCCTCTCTGCCCACTCCCCTCCCACCCCCTCTCTGCCCAGTCCCCTTCCCCACCCCCTCTCTGCCCAGTCCCCTTCCCCACCCCCTCTCTGCCCACTCCCCTCCCCACCCCCTCTCTGCCCACTCCCCCCCCCACCCCCTCTCTGCCACTCCCCCCCCCACCCCCTCTCTGCCCAGTCCCCTTCCCCACCCCCTCTCTGCCCACTCCCTTCCCCACCCCCTCTCTGCCCACTCCCCCCCACCCCCTCTCTGCCCACTCCACTCCCCACCCCCTCTCTGCCCAGTCCCCTTCCCCACCCCCTCTCTGCCCACTCCCCCCCACCCCCTCTCTGCCCACTCCCCTCCCCACCCCCTCTCTGCCCACTCCCCTCCCCACCCCCTCTCTGCCACTCCCCCCCCCACCCCCTCTCTGCCCAGTCCCCTTCCCCACCCCCTCTCTGCCCACTCCCTTCCCCACCCCCTCTCTGCCCACTCCCCTCCCCACCCCCTCTCTGCCCAGTCCCCCTCCCACCCCCTCTCTGCCCAGTCCCCTTCCCCACCCCCTCTCTGCCCACTCCCTTCCCCACCCCCTCTCTGCCCACTCCCCTCCCCACCCCCTCTCTGCCACTCCCCCCCCCCACCCCCTCTCTGCCCAGTCCCCTTCCCCACCCCCTCTCTGCCCACTCCCTTCCCCACCCCCTCTCTGCCCACTCCCCTCCCACCCCCTCTCTGCCCACTCCCCCCCCCACCCCCTCTCTGCCCACTGCCCCTCTTCACCCTCCTTCTTGTTTCCCAGCCACCTCCCCCATCATCTAGCCTCTCTTCCTCTACCAGAGTGGCAAGGTTTAACCTGCTGGGTGCCAGGCCCTTCTGGGCCTCTCTGGGTTGGAGAAGCTTGTTGACTGTTTGGCTCTCTGTGCTGTGGAATCAACAATCCAGAATGGATTGCATTTCCAGCTATGTTTTGTTACAAAAACTACCCAACATAAAATGCAGCCTTTTCCCATCCATTTATTTCATAAAAATACAAATAACCATGTTTTTCTGACCCTAAAACATTGTTTTTTTTTCCATTATTATTTTTTTTCCAGTTAAACTTTAAGATTTTAGGTAGGTGGGTACTGCCTCAAGGTAGAAAATAACAAAAATCATTGCTGGTGAAATAAATCTAGTGCGGAATGTGAACATTTCTGTGTTGTGGTTGGTGGGTGTTCTAAAATACAGCAAGTGAGGACTAGGCTTGTAAATAATATATGAACAATAAACACAAACACACACACACACAACTGAGTGAGGAAACTTGTGTCCAGAGATAGGATCTGAGCATCCTCACTGAATAGCAGTCAATAGCGTTGAAGAATGCATGATGAGAGCCTTGCGGTGACTTATCAAACCTATACAGCTTACTCAAGGAGCATAGATCTAGGCCTGCTATAATAGACATACTCTGTCACAAGTAGAATACGAAATACAATGGTTTTACCATCATCCTTCATCCAACAGTCTGCATCTATTACATAACGAACTTCAGTTCCTGTATTCAGTATTGTTCAAATGTGTCCCCGGTCGTGATGAATTATGTGGACACAGGGTGTCACAGGGATGGACCATCTTACCTTTGAGATGTATCTTATTTTCAGGGCTGTGGACCAAGACGGAGCTAACAGAATCAAGGCTGTCATAGTTACTGCATCCAAGGGGCCCGGTCCTTGTTTCTGTTACCTAGGAAACAGGAAGATATTTCAATGCCTTGTTATTTATTGGTCAGTTGATGCACGTTTGTTCCTATTTCTGTTTGTAAAGTAGTATCCAAGGCACTTCTGTTTGTAGATATTGGAGGCATTGTGTTCCAAATCACAAATAGGACAGCGTTGAGTTCAGTGATTGTCATAAACAACAAGCATCTTTCCAGTACCCATTCACAGATTGCACTTCAGACCATGTGAAATAGAAAAATAACTAATAACTTACTTACTTTAGGGAATATAAATATGTACACTTTACTACATTATTCAAAATAATAAGTATTATGCCTCCAGCTGAGCAATCGTAGATTATTATCACATTTTGGCATTGATGTGATGTCACTTTGTTAGTTTACATTAACCTGTACTCTGCCCTGCACTGAGATTGAGATGGAGTTTCTTGTCAAAGAATCATATAACTGAAATAGGCTTGACAATATATATATTTTTTTAAATTGTATTCTTTAGGAATAGACTGACTTCACAGAAAACCAACGCCGTTATTAAGCACTATTTTAGACACACAAAATGTTCTCTCTCAACCAGTAATAACTCCACATTTTTACTTCAGATGAAGTTCTGTTACTTTTACATCAGAGGTTCTTTCATTAATTCCACGCAACATATTTCTATTCCACCTCCAGCAAAAAAAAAAAAAGTGATTGCGAACACGAAGCCTGAAGGCATGTAGTCAGACAGGTCAAGCACATCCCACTCTCTCACGGATGATTAGCTGAGTTGGCAGAGTGTTGAGGAGCAGGTGGCTTGCATACCAGAGATGCTAATTTTGCAAAACCAGCTTTTTCTCCACTTGAGGCTCTGTAGGGGTGGAGCCTTGAGGTATTTGCAGAGCTGCTAATGCCAGTGTTTTACCTGTCCGTCTCAGGGTCTGTGAGAATCATTCCTGCTGCCTTACTGGACCTGACAGCTGAGGGTGGTAAGGAAATTGCCATGAAAATACAGCACTGCTCTTTGGCTAGTTTAGTGGGGACAGACTTTCTTTATCACCCTATTTTGTAAAACTAGCCCTGCTCTGACACTAATTATTGGTAGGGATGCTTTAATGTTCTCTTGACATTGGTAGGGACATGTCCCTACTGTCCGCCCCTAAGCCTTTGCCTATGGGCTAGCCTACTGACAGACATAATAAAAAGCATCAGTCCTTAGACTGCTACAATAATAATAATCACATGATTAATCAAGCAGAGCTATTTGAGTCATGTTACTTTTATAACACCACTGAGCTGTATACCACAAGGACAACATTGATAGAAATAAAGGTCTTCGTCATTTTCTTCCAACGTCCAAAGGGGGAAAAACAACTTCCAGGCAAGTTGATTTCAACTGAATGTGAAAAAATAAATTGTGTACACCCACACACCTCCTGTCATCATTACACACCAGCTCTGGATACTTACAGCTGATAACCTTGTCTCTTTCTGTGGATGTGGATGATTGTTAAGGCTCGCATCAACAACAAAAAATTGGGACTCACGCAACCTTTCTCCACTGGATATGAGGTATTTACTGCAGACCTCCAACTTCCAATTCCAGATGCTAACCACTAACCCCCCCAACTGTCAGTATGAAATGTATAATTACTGCAGTTTTATGCAACTTGCTAATCAACTGACTTCAGAATTCCTGTCCATACTTTCAGAACCCTTCCTTCCTTGCTCTAATCTATCACTCTTAATTTGTCTGTTGTTAGTTTTTTGTTACCATTTTTGGAAATGTAATAAGGTAACATAAACTACTATGCAACAAGAGGCATATCTACAGTAAAAACATTGCAGAGAGAAATTGCAATGCAATTAAATAGTACAGTAAGTATTAAGTCTTAGCAGTTGAAAGTTGTGCAACCAAAACAAGATCAGTTTAAGGCTGATCCACCCATCCCTGGTAAACCCAACATCCAGTTTAATGTAGTTATATGGTATTTAATATGACCTTAACAGAAATTGGTGCCGAAACACTGGAATGAATAAAGGCTGATGGGCCGGCGGCCCTGTTTTATTGGGGGTTACCTTGATGGCGGCTGTGGCTATCTGGAGGTGGTGCAACCTTCTAAGGGTGCTCTCCCGGTCAGTGAAATAAGAGGCGGCCAACTGGTGCAGGATCTCCAGGGAGACCACAGAGCTGTTCCCGTTTCCTTCTGACTTCTTTGTCAGTTTCTGTTTGTCCAAGAAGATGGTCAGGGATTCCTCACCTGCAGAAGAGGAAGACAACGTCCAGTAGTTATGGAAAAGTTGATTGTACAGTAAATTGCTATTGATGCAAGCGTCCTTTTAACACTTTGAATGTATAGATTCTGTTAATGTGACATAAACTACTCTTTTCTCTACTCTATACGAGATATGTTTTCAAGCAACTACACAACATCAACAGAAAATCATGTTTGCTTGTATTAAAATATTTTCAGTAATATGTTAACTTGTTTTAAGGGATTCTATGCATTTTAGTAATAAGCACAGAAACAAATGCATACCGACACACACTGACTGCACCAGACCTATTAATAGCTACTACCTGACACCAGACAGTGTGCTTAGTTTTCCAGAACCCCCAGGCTATGTGTGAGATACCGTCTCCAGTCATCAGCAGAATGTGTGCATTGGTCTTTCCTGTAATCTCGTTAGTATGCAGACTACAGTCTCATCCCTTTTGTTTGAGTCGTTAATTATGAGCGCTCACTGTGGTTTCGCCACTGCATTCATCTCCCCTGTCACTTCCTGTACGCAGCCTCAGTTCATATATCCACCATTAAGTGACATCATAATTAGCGCCTAGTGTGTCTCAGATGTGGAATTCAGTTTACGTCCCAGACAGTGTTCTGAGATCACAACTGGGACTGTTTGTCCTATTGATTTTGGAGATGCCAGAAGAGGATTGTATTCAGCAGTTCAAACGATTGGAGTCTCCCTGTGAATGCACAACACAATGGCTTCCGTTTATCGAAGATGGCCAAACAAACCACACCGAAGAGGGATGAAAATATGTCCAGTTTTGCCACTCAACCTTTTGAAACCTAAATGTCAGCCGCTGAGTGTACCTTCGGCATCCCTTCACACTGAGGTAACATTAACTACCATGTAACAACATAGCAACACCTATGGTAAAAACATAGTAGGTACATGGAAATTGTTAGGTAATTAAATTGCTAGAAGGGTTTGCGGTATAGGTCATTGCAAAAGTGTAAGAAAGCACAGTATGGCTAAGTGGTTAATTATTGTAGTTAATGTCACTTTAAATTTAAGTGTGGACCAGCATTAGCCTGGCTCTGCCCTCCTACGTACTTCCGCTCAATTTTGATTTTGCTTCTGTACTAGGTCTGGCCATGAGGTACGTAAGTCAGATGTCTCAGGTAGATTTTCTACCGTCGAATCAGCGAACAGAGGGAGTGACTGAGAACGATGACGTTGATGTTGTGCGCTAGTTTGTGTTGTAGTTCCGTAATGGCGGCGGAGAAAGATGCGAGCGAAGCTATTCTGTCCGTTGTGGCAACGCTGCCGAATATCTATAAACTAAAGCCGGAGCAAGAACAAGTTTTGCTGAGTTTTGTTGGTGGCCATGATGTTGTGGCCCTCCTCCCCACGGGGTTCGGGAACAGTTTGATTTTGCAGCTACGGCAGCTAGCTCTGTTACAGTAGCGGTGAAGGAATTGGCGAACACTAGCGATTGGTTATGGCAGATCAGAGTGGCTCTGGGCAGATCCAATAGTTTTAAACTTCAACAGAGTACCCGCCTACAAGGAAGTCAACGCTTGTCAATGGAGCGAGGCCAGACTCTCTGTACAAATGAAATGTACGAGAGTCTGGTTAGGACCAGGCTAGACCAGCATTCCATCTAAGACTCTTTATTCTCACCAAACTGTAAATGAATCGCTGTGTATTGGTACGGTGTATACTGCTTACCTCCCAGTGTAGCAGAGACCAGGAAGTGGGTCCCATATTTCTTGATCAGGTTCTCATTGATCTGCTGAAGACTTGGCCTTCGTCCAAGAAGCCTTAGGTTTCGCAAGAACTCAGGCGCCAGGGGAAGCGGAGCCTTGAAGAAGTCTCGTTTCTCGGTTGCCAAGCTATTCACCTTCCAGTGGCTGAACTCCCTGAAATACCATGAAGACAAACAACAGTACAATCCATAACTTTTATTCAAACACTAAAAGTGGTCAAATGAAATAAACAATTTTAGAATCATTTGGCCCCAGACTAGCACCATGATCCTCTGAAGGATCATTTGAGGATGATCTGAAGGATCAACCGCTAGGGTGTTGGCAGGGAAACAAAATAAGTCAATGAGAGTGGAGAGCTTTCAAAGCCATCTTATTCCGAGTGTTTGAATCCCTTCAGAGGGTGATTAATGTATGGTGGTAGATTGGAATACAAATATCAGCCGTTAATTTAGCCTGATGTGCATACATTTAGCAACAACAAAAAGCCATGGACATGAATATATGTATGTACTCATCCTGAGCAAAAACAACTTAAATGGCATGAGAAAGTGGGAGAGAGAGAGAGAGAGAGAGAGAGAGAGAGAGAGAGAGAGAGAGAGAGAGAGAGAGAGAGAGAGAGAGAGAGAGAGAATGCTGTGGTGCCTGGTAAAAAGATCTACACCCCAACTCAATTCTCAAACCAAATATTCTATGGTAGCCTAAAAAAACAATCAGATGTTTGGATTTTAAATAGAGACTTTGCAAGTGCGTTCTAAAATCCCCAGTGACCGTGTTGGAAGACCAACTTCAGCTGAGCTGTGTGCAGCAGTGGATGAGTCAGTGACAGAAGTTGGGCGATTATTATAAATGTTTGTAACCATGAATACAACGGCCAGGAAAGTTTTCCCGTTCCCTTCTGCTTGTAGCTTGAACTTGAACCGCCATAGTGTAACAGGGGTGTTAACGGTGCCTTGTGTGAGGCTTCCTCCTAATTGTAACCACTCCGGGATTCGGTTTCCATTGGCACTATACGCACATCATCTGACTGTAAAACCCGTGTGTAAACCAGCGACGTCAACAAAAAGTTAGCTGTTCGATGACGCGCGTGGGCGGTATTTACTATTCACTAGATATCTAGTCCCAGTCTTTTGTTGTAAAAGTAAAAATTAGTGGTCTGGTGTGATTTCAATGGAGCTGAGAGCGTTAGGGTTGCCTTCCCATCATTTGACCAAATAATCACCTTACATGTTGGTTTATTATTCTGAGAACTCATAGCCAACATGAAAACAGGCAAACCTTTTCATAGATTGAAAAAGCACTAAAAGCACTCAGAGCGCCGACACTCATCAGTCTGTTAACGGTTAATCATTTGCACTGTGTGCTATATTGTCTATCACACACTAAAGTCACAAAACAAAGCAGGGGGCTGTCAGGTGAGCGTCATCACTTTTCTACTCGGTCGGTTTCTAAGAGTTAATTGTAAAAGTGTTCGCTGACCATTGGTTCCTCAGCTAATGATGATAGATGGAGTTAATTAGAGGGACTTTAACAGAAGCTGATTGCACCTGCCGCTCGTTGCCATGTTGCAGGGAGTTTTCAGCCAAAAACGCTCCACCTTTGCGGATCCTCTGATCACATTGGAAAGCAGCACCTGGCTTTTATTAGCCATCTTCGTAACATCTCACTGCTTTCCTTGATATGAAAGCGGTAGAGCAGAATGAACTGTGCAAAACCTCCCCTCAATTAACACCTCTGCATCACATTCAGGTGTCCTTTCACCCTCTGGCGGTGTACGCCTAATGATAGCTAGGTAGGCCTACAGTTTAGCTATTTTTGGTGACTGATGTTAGATTTAAACTAACCAGGGTAAAATGTTAGCCTGTTTTTTTTATGTTTGTTTAAATAACCACCATAGTCTGTAAAATGAACTAATTAATCAATCGACTGGCTGTATGAATACAATGTTGCAGTTTGTAGGCCCCTGCCTATTTTGATTGATAGCAAATGTACCCACAAAATCTGGAAAGTACTTCCTGAAATGTTGCCCACGAACAAAGTAATACCATGCACAGTGTTTACTGTGCTAGTTATACCTCAGCTCAGCTCAGTATTTTTACCAGATACTCAGTGTGCCAAATTCTGGCAATACAATAGCAAATCCAAGGTAGTTGAATGCATCTCGCTCCGTGTTAGAAGCCGTTGCGCTATTTTGAGAGAGCAGAGGGGGTGGCTGATGTGCCCTATTTCCTCTGGAAACGTAGAACTGGGTTTTTTGGCTCATTAAACATGTCCATTACTGAATATGAAGGAGGTCTGTCATTCTGAACACAGTAAGGTCATTTGATAGTAAAGCACCTCAATCCTCCATTTCTCTGGTCTAAAGGGGATATTGTGTAACGCCAATGACTGTCAGTTTGTTATTTTTACCCCTCAAAAAGTACATTTACATTTAGTAATTTAGCAGACGCTCTTATCCAGAGCGACATTCCCCCTGAGGCAAGTAGGGTGAAGTGCCTTGCCCAAGGACACAACGTCATTTGACACAGCCGGGAATCGAACCAACAACCTTCCGATTACTAGCCCGATTCCCTAACCACTCAGCCACCTGACTCCCTCCCTAATAAAAAGTAGCTAAGAAGGAGATGCAGTTTGTATATTTTCAGAATAAAATTAATCTATTTACGTGTATATGGAAGGGCAGTGCAGTCACACTGTACCGTAGTAATAATAGTAGTACAGTAGGTTTCCGGTTTATCACCTCGAGGAACAAAGCTGGGAAATCATTCGCCGACATAGTCATCATATTGGGAGTGCATCCCAGTGTTTTAGTCAGACAGTTTTAGTGACACTTTGTAAGGAACAAACTCTGAGCCAATGCTTTTAGTAAGTCCCATTGTCGTGATGTCACTGACAGCATCAGGGGCTGGTGACTTCATAAGGACCCTCCTCAACTCTCTTTCCCATTCTTTTCTGTCCTCAAATACTGACTGCTGTTTTTATCAAAACTTTGATAAAATAAGCTTTGTTTACTAGGGAACAATACATTCACGTGACTTTATCCATGGAATGTTTTTAAAGATAGATAATAACAAAAAACATTACAGAAAAAATACAAAACAACGAAATTGTGATTTCAGCATAAAGCTTTCACAACACAGAACGTTTAGTCAGCAGAACTTGAAGGGAAACATCAATACAGGATGTGAAATTTCATTGTGGTGGAGTGTGTGTGAACAAAAATGTTGCTGAAACAGTTTAAAGTGAGTAATCGAGGATGGTAAATTACATCAAGTCATCTACACAAAGCCTAAGTGTCTAGCTCAAACTCCACTTCCACAAATCACATTGCAGATCCGCAGGACGCCAGATATTTCACTTCTGAATCATTCCCCTTTCCTTTATTTACCAAATACAAAAAAAAAAAAATCCTCATCAGACAATCATCACGATTCTTCCACATCAGTGTAATACCTCAGCTAATCTTTTGTGACCATGTCTCATTTCCACACTTGTATTGTCTTGGCAGCTCTGTGTGCCTCTGGAGCGAGCTGCATTGGGGGAGCCTTGGGGGCCCAAGACGTGCTCAGTATGGTCCCCAAAGACTGCCACCTCACCACCGTACTGAAAGCACAACGAGCCAGCAGTAATGTTTCTTAAGGGAACATATCTATCATAACAGAGCTGTCCCTGGGAGAGCCTGCTTTATATGTATGTTCCTGTCTCAACGAGGTAAACAGGCCTGTCGCTCATATGGCCAAATTATACTGTTCAGCCTAATGTAATCTCTGAGCCTCGTCTGTGAAATGGGCAGCAATATGCGATTCCTTGCAGCAACTTCCATTTCTACCTTAAGTAACCTTTATATCTGCAGGGTGTCTATTTAAGAAGCTAGGCTCATCTGGGAGACGAATCTGGTGAGATCACAGCCGGCAGCTAGCGTCTCGTTTGATGCTCAGCAGAGCCAGGCACCACAGGCAACCTCACAGTGTCCATATGACCCGAAAAAGACAGTTTTATTTCAGTTTGTTTCAGGATTAGAATGTCACTGGCACAACAAAATGCATATATATACAGCATTGCATGTATATACACACACACACTCACAAACTGTACACACAAATAAAAACGCAAATAAGCGTTTAATGCACTACAAAATCATAAGTTAGATCAATATTTTTTGCTTTGGCAATGTCTGGGCAGAACTGTGACGAGGCAAGCAGGAGAGAACAGAAACACAACAGCAACCCTCCCTGTTTTTATGAAACCCAGTTGGTGTTCCCTAGTCCTAATGTGCAGAGTTGCTTCTCGGTCTGGGTGTCGGTTAACATATCAAAAGGCCTTGGCAGCACAAACAGTGAGTGGGGGGAAAACCTCATTTATGGCCACGGACGAAAGAGGTGTAAGTAAAGGCCGCACAGAGAGCCCGTGCACACACATACACACACACGCACACGCATACACATACACACACCACAAAATCCTTCTTGTTTGAACTCACAAGTATTTAAGTACACAGGCACATACAAACACACACAGGCACACTCACACATGCTTCCACACAAACAATCTGCCTGCTAGGCAACCTTTCAAACAGCGCTGGCTGTGCTTTCTGCCTGATTCCATCACAGATCTGCAGGCCTTTTTCTGCCCAGCTGCTCTCACCATGCAAGGCTTTGGATCTGCCATGCGGGGGGAGTGGACCAATGTCAGCTGCATGGGGATAGGGGGCAGAGGAAGCCCAACAAAAGGCCAAACTTCATCAGTAGAGGACAAATGTGCTAAGTTATAGAAGACGTGAGCTATTTAAAGCAGGTTTGTTAGAGGGAGAAAAACATTGAACGGGGATATTTCAACAAAATGTCTATTTGTATGTCAACTGACTTGCATGAATACATTTGATTGTAATGGGATTTTCAGGCTAGAAGCACACAATGTTTGATTGATTATGACAATGATATTCCTGAAAGCAACTGGCTGACTGAATGGACTTGAAACAATCCATTTGCATCTGATATAAAATAATGTGGAGCTTATGCAAGCCTATCAAATCGGATGAATCACGACTCCTGTAGTAAAAATATCAGAGAAAGATATGCATGTGACATCCCCTACTTAGTCATTCTACACACACACACACACACACACACACACACACACACACACACACACACACACACACACACACTGTCCCTGAGCAGAGAGGCATCCTGTAATTTGTCCCACTTCTCTCATAAGACCACACCTGTCACTTCAAACTCCTCTCCCTGCTTCTGAAAGAGACACTGTCATTTCCATCCCTAAGTGCAGACCTACTCACAGGCACTGGCATTTGTTTATGAGTCACCTCAAAGGAAGTGAAAACGGCATCAGTTTTTTTTAAAGAATAAACTTTGTACCTTTTCAACATTAATGTAATCACAAACAATGAGATCATCGCAGGAATGTTGTTGCACATTATAAGAATCCCTAATTGAGCTGGGATTAAAGCTTTTGTAACAATATGGAGAACAGCGATACAGAACAGTAAATGCAATATTCATACAGTAAAAAATCTCGAAGTATGTTTCTTTGGTATTGATGTGTGTGACATGCAGCAGGATGCCAAAGATTGCATGGAAAGGGATGAGAGACAGGAAAGGGTCACAGTAAAAATATATCCAAGCTCAGGAAATGAAAATGTTAAATTGCAGTCTTATCTAACTGTATGACATTTGGCACTAAATTAAGAATAATGATGGAGTTGATAAAAAAAAACACACAAAGGCATAGAGCATCAAGATGGCTAGTGCTTGTGATCCTCTTGCCACACAAAATATCTATTAGGTTAACTGTGACTATAAATGTTTGTAGCTTTGATGTGCTCACTTTGTTTGGAGGGAAATCTGACTTATTCTTTTCAGTAAAAAAATAAACAAAAAAACATTCCCTCCCACATGCACATACCCTTCTCACCTGTAGATCTTGTAGCGTGTGGAGAAGCCTTGCTGGAAGCGCTCCTTGAACTCTGTGTACTCGGGGCAGCGGTGAAATGGCCCCTTTTCGGAAAGCAGCCAGTCCAGTTGTCCAGCCTGGCGCCCTCCACTCCCGGTCGCTATGGGGGAGGCGGGGGCGAAGGCAGGGCTCTTATTCTGCCCCTCAGCTAGGGCCAGGGCCCAGGCGAGGGGACCCAGAACTGTCCACTGCCATAGGAGCATCAAGGGCAACCATCTAACAGCTGCGGCACTCTGACCACGCATCGCCATCTTCCTGGTGGACGCCTGGAATCAGCATTCTTCTGCCAGTCACCTCTGACCTGGGGGGGTGAGGAGAAGGGTGGAGGGAAAAGAGGAGGAGGAGGAAGGGGGAAGAGAGGGAGGAAGAAGAGGAGGACAGTGGTCAGTTAGGGAGGAGCGAAGGGAAGAGGAAGAGAGGAGAGAAGGTAGTGGCCTGTTTTAGTTTGGTGAACAGATACTGCATCAATGAGCTGAGTGGAATCACGCAATGACAGATTTATTCAATTGTGGTTTCCAGACCCAGTTGTCAGTTGCATCAGATGGAAGTGAAATGCACGTCTGAATATATAAAGTTGGAACCTGATACCATAAATGCATTTGATCAAATCCCAGCTTTAGACCTGGATTGCTGTAGCCATGGGTACAGTACATTTAATACATTTCCAGCCCCTACCACACAGGGCAAACCAGTGTTGATTTAAGTCTGCATATATTTGCAGGATATTGATGCCCTTGCTTCTCTGAGTTTCCAAAAGGAAATGCTTAATTCAACACTGTTGTCGAGAAGAAACAAATGGAATACCATTATAAGTATCTCCAGTAAAACCACTTAATCTGTCTTATTTTAATTCATTGTTGTTTTTAACCTGCAGTGCACAGTATTTCAAAGTATTTATAAATCATAGTGAAAAACAGAATGTTAAATCAAAAGCGAGCTACTATATTTGCAGTTTACAGTTTGGTTTTCTAAATATACAAATAATGTTTCAGGGATAAAATACCATAGGTAAATTGAAAATCACACACATGGCTCCTTGTATTTTCCCATAATATACACAAGGATTAAGTGTGTAAAGTATTACCAAAGGAAACATAAAGGGAGATAGGGAGTTGGAGATTGTATTATATTTCATTTGTCACACATACTAATTAGTAAGGACAACAAAAGCTACATACCATTTAATGTCATTCTGAATCATCTACAGAACACAAGATATGTGAATAATTATTAATTAGAAATGTAATCTATCTGTGTATCCTTTGTGTATACTTTACATCCATGCATTTTTACTGAAAAGGTATGTGTTTACCAAACATAACAAATATTACATATATTAATTAAAATCAACTATTGGTTTATAAATTATTTATGAACAATTGATACTGTTTCCATGAAATTGAACTGTTGCCAATGCATCTCCCAATTCTCTTTCTCTCTGTCTCTTTGCAACAATGATAAAGGGATGAAAATAAAAGCAAATGTGTCAACGGGGTTTGAGAAATCTGGCGTTCTCAGGTTGAAAAAAACAGATATTATCAACAGTTCCCAGAATTCATGATATTATTCCCAAAATTCATACATTATTCTAAAGACTAAGAGGCAACAAAATATATCTGGAGAACAGAAAAGATTTTTAAATAATAATGAACAGGTGCTTCGTGTATTGCCTAACTTAATAATTTAGACCTCCTTTAACAATTTTACCAATCTTCTTCCCATGTGCACGGCAAGATACTGCCTGTCATTTTTTTTTTCATTCTTTCTTTTGTAACCCGTTCCTCTGGGATGCGAACATGGTTGTGGGAGAGAGGCTGGAGGGAAACAGCTAGAGCAGATGTTTATCCATTTCCTCTCAACCCATGTCATCCCTCTGCCTTTCTCTCTCTCTCTCACTTTCTCTCTCTCTCCCTTTCTCTCTCTCTCCCTCCCTTTCGCTCTCTCTGCATCTCTCTCTCTCTCTCTTTCTAGCCTTTAGCATGGTGGTGGTGATCGTTTACGTAAAATGAGCAACCACCAATTCATAGAAAGTCATTCTAGTGCTGACTTTCCAATCTCGCTCGGAATTTGCCTTTCAAATTAGTCTTCCAAGTTCTAAATGTGACACCTTACTGAGTTATCCATACTAAGGCTTTTTGCTCTTCTCTCCTGAGGCTTTCCCTAGTTATAAAATGCATAAAACATAGTGGAAATGCCAGTGAGACAATGGAGAAAAACTGAATTTAGCCTTGACATTTACTGTTCATCTTGCATAATGCAGGTACCCTCCTATTTACCCCTCTCACCCTGGAGAGAAACCAGGAAGACGACACAGAGTTCCTGAATTCAGTATGGACATATAAGGGCACATGGGTGGAATGGCAAATCATTTTACAGTCTCACACTTAGAAATAACATTTCAGACAAGTACGGTCTGTCTGGGGGGGGGGGGGGGGATAAGGAAGACGAACATAGATTAGTGTTCCTCTTCCCAAGTTCAGCACGTGCAGCCAGACGTATGGAACAGAACGTATATCCACAGAGAGAGAAAACAAGACCGAAAAAGCGAAAGAATCGAAAGACAGGAAGATAGATAGGCCGTTTATATCGCAAATGTTATTTCTAACGAGGTAAAGAAGCTGGTTTCTCCTCTGACCTCTGGAGTTCCTGACCAGAGAGCTGGTCCACCAAATGCCTGTAGTATATTCTCCCGAGTAAAGTGTGCGGGGGCAATTACTGCAGCTGTGGTTCCTTATTGGCTCTGACTTAATAAGGGTGGTGAGTGTGAGAGGCCACCTGGATACTGGCAGCCCAGAGCAGGTGCAGTCCCATCACCATTCAGCCAGCTGGCCTCCTGAACCCAGGTACTCCCCCTCACCGTTTTAACTACTCAGCAACAACGGCCAGCTGTCCCACCGTCTTTCTGGATCGCAACACCAGATATTGCACTCAGGAGTAGATTTCTGCTCAAGAAGCACATGCTAAATCTACAGATTATTCTCTTCTTGGCTCGGGTTGTGGATACTGGCAGCAAAAGCAGAACTTTCTATCACTTTTCACTCTGGCAATTTGTTTAAGCGAGGGTTGATGAAAGGATGGGAGCAATTATGATTGCACCTCCCACGCAAAGGCAAGCCAAACAGCCATCATATATATCTTGGTTAGACAAGAGTTATGTGTCTTTATGCTGTCTTTAGTTATGTGTATCTATGCTGCATGGCATTGATAGCACAGTGGTTCCAACCTGGACCCATTGGCTGTACTGGATAGCTATGTTTTTATCAGAGCCAATTATCCTGCTCATCCATAGAACAAGTGGTGGTTGATTTTCTTTACAAAACCGTCCTGTTATTGCCAACTAAATCAAGTATGTGCAAAGACTTTGAGATGTTAAACTTTTTAGTTTGATGTTGACAAGAAGAACGGCTAAAACAAAAAAGAACCCTGTGATGATTAAAGTTAGAGTCGGTCGATTTTACGGCTCAGAAATGCATTGCATGTCAATATTCCATGAGAAGTTTCAGTCAGCGAGGATAATTAAAATCATGTCTCTCTCTCCACTGAAGGTTGACCCTGGTAAGAGTTTTTTGGGAAAATGTAAGATAAATGAATATATACTCTAATCCAAAGGAAGAAGGGAAAAATACTTTAATTTAAAAGCATGTTAAAGTGTTAAAGGCAAGTAAATCAGATGAAACAATTCAGGGGGTGTGAAAAAGCATTTATGTAGAAATAATCAGATTCCCTGACACACCTCACTGTTCAGAGAACACTTTAAAGAGGGGCGGACACACACATTTCTAAGAGCAGGTGTTCACCTCTAAGTATGGATGAATAAAGCAAAGAGTCAGCATTCCAACATGGTCAACGGTTTGCTGGGATAACTGGAGTAGCCAGCCAGTAGTCCAAGACAATATCAAGCTGAGATTTGGATTACTGTGGTGCAGCCAAACTTAGACAAATAACCATATGGAAAATGAAGACCCATCAACACTTTCATGCACGTCTTTATCACTCGATAATTAGGAAAGTACAACCTGTCTAAGGGAGGGTGTACGAGACTCATTGCATTTTCCAGCTGTTTAAGAACATCCCTGAAATAGTGAAGCTTCCAAGACTGGCTATAGCTTCACCTGTCCATCTGCCAGGGCCTCAAAAAAAGCCACAGTCACCCAGCTTAATTGGCCATACGTCACGGTGAAAACACAGAGGGCTCGATAATTACTCAAGCTGCTTTGCCGGAGTTGCCCAGGTCCATAAAACACTAATCTACATATTGCAACAGCTTCCTTATTAGTTGGTTGCGAGCCTAATCCTCGGGTTGGTCTGCACAGACAAGGGAGCTGGTGGATAGCCAATAGCAGAATGGACTCATACGGGTAATGGAGAGTACTGCAGTGCAGAGCCTTCGGGTTGCGTTGCCTCAACAACCAATGCTGTATGGTACTCTGTACAGCACTGGATCCTAGCATGCCTGGAAGGAATGAGTCGGTTATCCATTAAATGTAATTCAAACCAAAGTTCCGCTGTTCATTTCCATGAGTTTTCTGAATCCATAAAAAAAAATACCCTTGGTCTTATATCACCTGAACGGCTCTCATCATGGAGACTGATGAAGGTATCTGAGTTGGACTGGAGATTGCAAGGTGCTCTGAAAGGAAACTTAACATATTTATAATATCTGTGTGGTTTGTATGAAAGCTAAAGAATGAAAGTCCAGTGAAAGACCGACGATTGCTTCATCCATAAATACGAGGCCTTTGTTTTCACAACGCTGGCATGAGCCAAACTGTATCCACACCATAGAAATCCTCATCATGACAAACAATGTGAAACATCAGTGGGTGGGTGAAGGCTCCCATGTTAGGCCATGTGAAGCCTCATCAGGAGCGTGTCATCAGGGCCAGTCACCTCATCCAGTCTCATCACTATGAGGAACTTAACAGGGTGCACAGTCTGTCATACACATGTGCTGTGTATTGTCATGGTAATTGCTTCTGGGGGTGGTGGGCAATCAAGGCCAATTGCAAGGCCACATCATCCAGCCTCAGGGTGACACGGCTTTGATGGAGGTGTCACTTGCGGTTACGCTGAACTCTCCACAGTAATATCATCAGCTGTTGCTTGATGCATAGGGCAATAGGGCTGTGGAGAAATCTTGCACTTGAATCCTTTTCCAAGAGGAGCCAACAGGGAGCTCTCTTTGCGTATGTGTTTATATTAGCATTAAACAGTTTTGATTTCAAATCCATTCAGCTTGCAGTTATTTGAATTTGAAATATTTGCACTTTGAAAAGCAACGATGAACTAGACCTTTTACTCCAGAAGACCTCCCAGAGTGGATAAGCTGGATAGGATTCAGCTAGAGTGCATTCATGAGGTGATATAGTTGCAGAAGGAACCCTTCAGATTGTAAAACTGGAGCTCAGCACCAGTCCAATAACACAAGTGCTACAGATAGACCAGGAAACATTCTCAACCATCCAGTGTCAATTCAGAGATTTTCTTGACTGTAATACCATTTGATAGCAGTCTGCTTCTATTAAGTGCTGACAAGTGCTGAAATTGTTGCAGTTGTGAATGCAGTCATTAGAGCTCTCAATGTGGTGGAGGCTTTCTAAGCAAAACTGTAACAAACATTTCTCATATTTATTCAATAGATATACAGCGCTCTTTATTTAAGTATAGCAAACTTTCTCCTCTGACCTGGGTTGAGGTTTGAAATGTAACTGTAGAAATCAATAGTATCATGTGAGCCATCAGGCTTTGTAGCCATGCAAGTCAAAAGCAAAGCTTTTTCCCCAGTGTGTAAGTGTACTGTGTGAGTGTGTGTATGTGTGTGTGTGTCTGTGTGAGTGTTTATACGTAGGCGCATGTATGTAGGTGTGTCCGAGTATGTATGTTTACATTGTTAATTGTTTCTGGACAACAACCATCAGCACAATGGTGCAGCCTTGCAGATTCAGGTCAGAACAATCAATAGATTGATGGTCGCAACGAGTCTCCGTTTAGCACCCATTACAGTTATACTCTAACAAAGAAACTCTATTGAAAACATGGAATGTACAAGGATTTCACGGGTAAGAAAACAAGTGAAATTCATTCTCAGTACAATAGCATTGTAGCACCAGGGGGCCTTGTGGTTTGCACAAAGCATTTTACTTTCCTTACATTGACATGACTGTTAGAGTACATATAATATGTATAATATGTATTACATTTCAAGGTCATGTTCTCAATGAAAGGCACAGGGTTTAGGGTCAGAAACGTTTCATTGCCCACACTCCCCATTTGATATCAGTTTGATGTTAGTTTGGTAAGGTTCAAAGGTCTAATACAACTACGAACTACCCACATATGTATTGTATTGATCCATGTATTCCTTGTGTGTTTAAGATAATTAAGAGGTTAGCCAGAGTCTTGACAATCTGAATATACATTCTCTGTTTTTGGTTGTTGTTCATTAACTACATTTCTTGACACCAATAATTATTACTTTGATTCAAAACATTTAGCAAAAGAATACAATAGAAAAGAATACCAATTTACATATTAAATTCCTCTTTGGACAACTCTGATGACTAGATGCTCAAAGTAAGCATATAAATCTCACATAATTTACATTTAGTCATTTAGCAGACGTTCTTATCCAGAGCAACTTAGAGTAAGTACAGGGACATTCCCCCGAGGCAAGCAGGGTGAAGTGCCTTGCCCAAGGACACAACGTCATTTTGCACGGCCGGGAATCGAACTGGCAACCTTCAGATTACTAGCCCGATTCCCTAACCGCTCAGCCACCTGACTCCCTATAATATGGAATAAAGGTGGATTTTATTGAATCATTGAATTTGTCTGTTCAGTCGTTGGAGGGAATGGCAGGCTGTAAGAGTGTGCTGTTGTTCTACTGTGCTGAGTACACTTCTGGATCTGTCCTGAGGCTCATTAGCTATGCTGCAGCCGTTCAGCTAATCATTTTCTCTGAGTGATGTGGTGCAAAGAGTTTGTGTGTTTATTCAATCTTTAATAACATGCCTGCAGGCGTCCTAGACGTGGCTTTCAGATAAATTCCTTTCATCGATGGGGTGGGAGTAACTTAAACAGGGTCAATTATCAATTATGGATTTAAACACAAAAACATACTGTACGTGTACAAAGAAATCTACATACCTCAGATGTTTGTGTTGAATTTGTTTAGGTTGCGTGACTACGAGTGAGACACCAACAATATGTAAGAGCAATCACGGCTAAAAATATAAAGCAATCACAATGAAAAAACATACGTTTTACTGACAGAAACATGCATACACCCAACACACACATACACAAACACAAAGCTCTTATGGGTACTGTATGTGTAATGTAATGGTTGGAAAGATCAATACCGGAGGAACTCTCCCCACAGTTCCTGTGGGGGCTGGCTGTCTGGTGATCAAAGCTCAAAGCCCCCTTCCTGGAAACACTACCATGCCAACTCCACTACTGGGCTTGTCTCTGTAAAACCAGTCACGTCCTTGAGGACAGCTGCATCTGAAAACAGACAAACACCTGCACATCTTATTTACTATCAGAATCAACCTTTCTGCCACTGACTGCTAACCTGACCTTACATATCCCTGTCTTCTACTAGTTCTGTGGTCTCCTTGCATCAACTCTTTTGAGCAGATAATTGCATCGGTCTAATTTCTGCGTTTAGGATGAAATTTGTCATGGCCCTGTGGCTGCTGAAGAGCTGTGTCCTACATGCCAGGAAAGGTTTTTAACATTCCCAAACTCCAAAAAGTCTCTAAAACGTGTATCAAAGGATAACTTAATTTTTGATGCCTCGGACAGGGAAAAAGGCAGTATCCACAGGCTGTTTCTGTCCTTCTTTCAGCTCTGTGAGTTCATTTCAGTCCTCCACACACTCTTTTTGCCTTCACGGTGAAGGAAAGTGGCGCTGCCCTGCCATGTGCACTTAATATGCCCCAGTGCCTAATGAAATGCATTGAAATAGTCTGCAACTAAGGCACACATCAGCACGCTAAGGTAGCGACCTAGTTCACTTAGCGTTCTAACCTCTTTCAGAATCAGAATGGGATTTATTCGCCATGAAAGTTTGCACAGACAAGGAATTTGCTTTGGCAGGAAGGTGCACACAATAAACATACAGGGACCTACAATTTAAATATGTGGACTATCTATACTAAGGGTACATAAACTAGCAGTACTAAGTGGGATTAGAATAGAATTAAATATACAATAAAATAAAATATAAGTTGCTGTAAATTACAATATAAAAATACAAAAATACAAGTATTACAAAAAATACAAATGTACAAGATACAATTTTGTAATGCAGTGCAAAAAGCAGTGTGTTTTAAGCAGGAACCCTTTACCCCTCTCTTTACATTCTCTCCTTTCAGAGAAAATGTTTTAAACGTTAGGTGATGGAAAATACAACAAAAGAGGCAATGATTGAGGCAAACAGACTTGTTCTGATGGGACAGCCTATTGAAATGGGTAAATAACCACAATATTTTACTACAAATTATATTTGTCGAATGTGGTTCGCATATCAATACAGGACACTTATTTCTCCACAGGCCATGGTCATTATTCAGTAAATAACCCAGAAAGTGTTAAAAAACGGCAGATTGTCCGGGCTACGGTGCTCCTGTATTTGCAGTTTGATGTGGCCTCCAGTTACGGGTATTTGCAATATAGCAGGGTCATCAGGGAACGTTTCCATGGTGGATTGCTGACACAGCTTTAGATGGAAATAGTTCCTGCCTTGCAAATTAGAGTAGAACTATTACTTCACAATAATACCTCACGCAATGTTTCTTCACATAAGGTCTGATGCTATCAGTTAAATTAACTTCAAAATGTTATTTTTGGTTGGAAAACCAGTTACATTTTTGTGGTAATTACTACCAGTTCATTAATGCTCAGTTGTAATATGATGTGTAGTTGGCAGTATCTTAAACAAACCTATAATCTGATTTGGTATTTTGTAAAACTATGCTGACATAGAATTAGCACATAGCGTTGCAAAAATATAACATATCCAATTATGAAAACCATCTGTTCTGTCAACTATTTTCAAAAACAGCCCTCAACAGATCTTCTTTGAGCTGGCCTGTTGTTGTCGTCCCACAGCATCAGAGCACAGACATCACACCTCCCAGAGGCCCAGCAGGTCCAAACATGTGCGAGTGGAGAGGGTTGCATACATCCACTAGCGATTGTTATTGCACATTGTTATTTGCATTGATCAAACACAAACCAGACTGTGGATCTGGCGCCTGTTTGTGAGTTCACACTTGGTGGACGTCCTCTAAGACACAAATGTTTCATCATCCCTGCCCTGCTCTGCTTATACTGTCTGTCAGGAGGCAACAAACAGCTCCTCTTAAATTACGCATGCTGCTAGGGTCCACTCCCAGTTCCAAGCCAAGGACGGCAGCTGCTAACTGGTAGAAAATGAAAAAAACGAAAACACAACCTCTTCCTCATGGCTATTCACAACCATCATCCAATCAACCAACCATAAGCCCCACCTTCAGAAAGGAACCAACATATATGCAAACACGTAAACACAAACCAACACACGCACACTCTCTCCCACACACACACACACACACACACACACACACACACACACACACACACACACATCTGATTTATTCATGGGGCATGATTAAGGCTGCAAGGAGAATGCAAACAACTACATCCCAAGCTAAATTGCAGCAGGAGATCCTATGTTAAGGTACTGAATTTATGCCCCTTTAATGGGGATTGAAACGAGGGGCCTTTAATTATGTAAGGTGAAGGAGCCTCTTCAGCAGTCGTCGACAGATAGATTGACTGGGCGTGGAGGGAGCGAGGGGCGGGAGAGCAAAAGTAAGGTGGGGGGAGGAGAACAAGGCAAGAGGTAGAGTAGGCGGCAGGGAATGGGGGAGGGTTATGGGAGCCCTAGCTGCTGACACTACAGTACCCTGGGGCCAGTGAGAAGTCCATCACTCGATACAAGAACATTGCATTCATCCAATATCCCACACCAAGCACAGTACGTGGCCCTCCACCCCTCCACAGGACCTTAGAAGTGGACAGTGAACATGTATCTGCCTGCGGGTGGTTGAACTACACTGGATTAGAGAAGGATAAGAAAAGGGACATTTCTGAGATTCTGTTTAGTATGTGAAATTTGCCTCTGGGCTTATTACTGCGAGCTAAAACTGGTCTCAAACCTAAACGTCCAGAAATATTATCCTGCTGCTATTACATGTTATGAGGCTTGCGTGAGAATATTGCCAAAGTTCAAATCAAAATTCGGTTTATTCGCCATGTATGTTATACAAACACGGAATTTACTGTGGCAGGGAGGTGCAAACACTAAACATATACAAATCTTAAATTAAGTAAAGGTACAGAAGTTTAACTATTCCTAAGAACTAAACAATCTAAGAATAAAACAATTTAAATATAAAATAAAATATATATAAAAATAATAAATGCCATGCTCTGAATGAAGCACACCACGCCAGTACCATGAACTTAAACAAATGTGAGTAAAATGTTAGGTAACATCTTTCAAACTGTTTTTACAGAGGCCATTGAAGTGCTAGATGGATCGGGGCATTCTCTTCTGGAGGCCATTCACTTGCACTCATATCAGACATGATCAATCGAGCACAGCTAACGTATTTGCAATGATTTAAAATGAAGATTGACTCAACTCAGGAGTGTAGTGTTCAAGATGGATCAGCTTTTAGTCACAGTTTTTAGAGTGAGCTCGCCACTCCACTCCTTTCAGATCAATAACAGTTATGGAGGAAAACATCAGCAGAACACAAATCTCTGCTCTCGGCCGATGACTGTAAACAGCAGCTTCTTGTTCATAGGTCCAGATGGAGCTGCACCAATGAGTGGGTGATCAGTGGTATGGGATTGTAAGGCAGATTTCCATCCTATCAGGGATGTACTGGGAGTTTTATTAGCATAACTATTATTGACATTAAAACTCCAAACATGCTGCTGGCCGTTTTATAATGTTCCTCCCATGACTGAGTCATCAGGAAAACAAAGGGCACTTTTGGAAAAAGTGAGGCGAATTTCATTTGAAAACACTTGATAATAGCTTGTGGGTAATAGGATATCCGGTTTGCGGTTCTCACCCCTTTTTATCGCTCTCTATTCAGCCCTATCTCAAATGAAATATTTCAGTCACACAACTAAGCTGAGACACACAGCAGCTATCATAATTCATATTGCATCACCCGTCATTATCATACTTAACTTTGATCCCATAACCTCCTTTCTCCCTGACTGCACAAAGCTTGACTTTATACTAAGTCTCTCCGACGTGAACAAGAGCAAAAGAGGGGTGGAGGTTGGTATTATCATATACGATAATATGGAAAACAAAAAGCCATTATGTCTGAAGCTTATCTATTAGAAAGGAACAATCTGAATGACCTTTTCTGTCTTGACTAATTTCACACAACGGTTTGACCTTTTAGCAATGGAGACGCAGACGGTGTTTAAAAACCTCGCCACCACAACAAGACTGGCTCATCGCAAATGCTGATCTGTAGAGCTGGAGGCGTATAGAAAAAAATCACAATGCCGCTGTTCTTTCAAATTCCTCTCGAAAATCGGATGATTCATTATAAAGATTCTCCAATTGTTCGCAGTTCTTTTGAAAATTCAGTAGATGAAGAACCTCTGTTGTTTGCTTAACAGTGAGTATTCTACTGAGGCATTGCCATTTCATAGTTTTACTCATTACTGTTTGCTGACTGACAATTTATAGAACATTTTAATATTCTTCTCAAGCCTTTGGGGCACACGTTTTAAATAACAGCACATTTCAAAACTTTTCCATTTAAATCCCCTGTAACCTTTTGAGAATCATTGAATAACAAAATCTGATAGAGTTGTTAATAAATCCAGTTAAAGCATTATACCTGTATTGTGTGTCCTTCACTTTGGACACTAATCTTATAGCCCTGCCCATGAGCAAGTAAGCTAGCTCACGACTTGAGGCACTCACCTCGAAGAAATGCAAGGGGAGAAATCACCTGCAAAACAGGGCTGGGTTTAGCTCTAAACAGTCATGCAAATTCTATTTACATGTTGAAGAAGACAGTTGCCAAAGCCATTTAATAGTGTTCCCAATCTGCTTAATCCTAGTGAGACTGATCTATGCCTCTAGGTATTGCAGGAGAGAAAACATGAGCCATTTAGTGAACCAGTGTAAAGGGGGATAGTAAGGACCTCAGAACAAGTGCCACATTCTTCTGAACCCCCTGAGATGAAGGAAAGAAAAAACAGCATGACTGCAAGGAGGAGGATGAGTCAATTTTTTCATTGACTCCTTTTTCTCATCCCTTTTCTTTTCCTGGCGGGTTGTCTGTATGAAATATGTGCGTAGAAAGAGACCCTATATTTAGATATCAAATCGCTCCGTCACTTCTCCACTCTTTCTTTCAGAGGTCTATCTGTCTCACCTTGATAGCTTAAGCCAGTATTAAACGATGTAAACATGTCACTTTGGACTTTGAGTGATGGCCACATAAAGTCTTGAATGTCCATGTTTTTTTCTTCTACAAACCAGACCTGCTATTATACTAAACAAAACTCAGTTTGGCCATGAGGTGACAATGACACAGTCTGTGGATCCAGTAATTAAAGAGGTTGTGTGACATTCTGTACAGGACATACAATGAAATACACTGTACATGTCTTCAAATGGATTGTAATTGCATTCTGTTGCCTAATGATTACAAGCAGGTTCTCAAGATTCTACAGAAAGTCCCAGAAGGTAACAGAAGCATTTCTGTAATAGCAAGGTGCCGGTCAGTGAACTCCCTGCTAAACATTTAGTCATTTAGCAGACGCTCTTATCCAGAGCGCAAGTATGGAAGCAGAGCTGATTTGCCATATGAAGGACATCTAATGGGTCAAGGATTTCCATACCTTCCAACCCCCCTCCCCCCCGTAATCTGGAGAGCATCTCCAACATTACTCCAGATTAGTCTGCCTCAGCTTTATTTCAAGAGGGAAGAAACCGATAAGCAAGTGACAGAGATGGCAATCTTTCTAATCCGAATGTGAGGCCCGGTCAGAGGCAATGATGGCTCTGAGGGGAAGATAATGAAAGTCTGGGCAAAAAGAGTCTGAGTCTGAGAGACAAAGAGGGATAAAGAGGATATCTACTGCTGGGTCTTCTGAACAGCTAAATATATAATTCATGAAGACCTAAATCGTATCTTTAAAAAATCCCCCATAGCAGAGATATTAAACACTGCACATTGTACATCCGTGTGACCTAAAAATGGAATGCCAAAGTGTTACTTTTGGACCTTGAGAATGACCTCCTGGCCCAGTCATAGAGGTAGTGTGATCCAGACTAGTTACGCTATCACTATGCTATGTGCAAAGATGTGTAGCATCTCGGAGAAATTCACGCCCACCTACAAAATACATCACTACACTGTAGCGATGGCCCCCTCTCACCCATGATATATGAGCCCCTGCCTTTATGTCATAACTGTGTAAATCACTGTGCATCTTTTAATTAAGAATGCATGGCTCATGTCACAATGATGAAGAGAGATGCAAATAACTATAAACGTGGATATACAGAGGGGTTCTTCAACCGCGACCAATATACTGAGGGATCCGAAGAACAGCCGAAGAGCCTGTTGCCTACAGTAAGTGTACGGATTGCCAGGATGGCCACAGATGAAAGTATCCCGGTAGCTTGACAGTTAATTATCCATCCAAGCACACAGTACTGGTTGGCATTCCACCGCAGTTAGGCCCTTACACGGGCATGCCGTGCCTGTGAAGAGGCAGCAAATATGAATATTTTGAGACAGTAGGACGTTTTTCATCCAGTATGGAACACCGCAATTAAATAAATGATTCTTTTTATGAGGAATGTTCCCTCTTTGCCGTCTGTGGAAAGTGTGTCATCATCAGTGCAGCTGAAGTGCCTCGTGTGGCTCCAGATCTTAATTTATTTTTTCCCCGGTGTTCCATTTTTTCGAAGAACATTAAAATCCTTATCTATTCACCTGGTCTGTACATTTATCTAACACTCCCGTGGTGCCCACCCATCAGGGAGATGCTAAAAGCCTTCCACACCGTGTCCTTATCTCACTAACCGCTCCAGATTAAAAGGATAGAGTTGGCTTACTGATCAGTCTGCAGATGTCTCAGCCAGATCCACCAGTTGAAATCACCTTCCTGTGAGGAAGTTATTCCAGACACATTCATGTGTCAGCCATTTGACGGCCAAATAACTCATTGCATTCTGTGTGAAAAATGGAAAAATAAGAGGAATTGCGGAGGTAATTGACCTTTAAATGAAAATATCGACTTCAGCAACACTTTACACTTTACCTGTTTAAGTTTACATTGGCTACCATGTAACCACAAGTATATAGTAGCAATTGTAGTTACATAGGAACTGCCATGTTGTAAAACCGAATTACGTTTTAGTTGTTTAATGAGTGAAACTTGGTGTGGGGCAAGTTGGGCTTTCTAGGGGAAAGTGGATGAATATATATTGATGTTATTTTTGGACCATAATCTTCAACTCCCCCTCCACAACATCCACTTGCCCCTTACACTTACATTACTGTTTTTTCAAACCATGAGTGAATGACGAAGCGATTGCTGGTCTTGGAGGTGACTGTCTGGAAGAGTGAGACAGTAGTAAAGATCCTTTTACAGACCATTAGACAGGCATGTTAATTGTCATCACTCACAACACTTCTGCATGAAGCTCTGCACTTCCTGATTGGCATTGCAGGGGGGTTGTGAGAAAAGATGTATGTCACGCCTAAATACCACCTGTCCACACGGTGTTCAGAGAGACACATAAGGTACAGAAACACACCTTACAGAGATGTACTGGTTACCAGTTGATCAATAGATAATCCAAGTCTCTATAGCATTTGGAAAGGTCATCCGACCCCAGTGAAATGCCAATGGGGGGTGCTGGGGCAGGATAACAGCAGTCATCCATCTTGGAGCCTGGGGACCAGGGTATGAGAGGAGTGGAACAGCGCTGGGCTGATATGAGGGGGATGAGGTTGTGTTCTCATTGTTAATTCTCTCAGGTGCAGAACAGCTGAGTTCCCTGAACTCAGGCTGCCACTCTGTCACACAGCATATGGTTACAGAAGACAGCAGCTTTCATCCCGGTGTCCAATTACATTGTTGGAAACTGAATTACTCTTATTGTAAGAACCAATCGGAATAGGGTCATTCTTGTCCACCCATCATGCTGCGAAGATTGAGCTTCCATCTTACATTTCCACATATCAGTGCCTGGAAATTGAACTACGTAGAGGCCCGAGCTTGGGACGAATCTGTGTCTTTGTCTTGAAATCAATATCCGGACGATCGTTCTTTTTTAGCTCCATGGTTTTAACAAGGGCAAGGAGGGCAAAGGGGTAATCTGTGGGCCTCTGGACCCTGCCGCCAAGTGTAATGGCTTCCAGCTTGCGGTCTCTGATGACCGCAGCACCTCTCAGCGGCCAATTAAAATGCAGTTGAAGAAGCCTGCTGTTGTGTCTGATTGGTGAGGTATCCACCTGTGCCCAGCCAGCTGCAGAGCTGGGTGAATCAAGCCCATCTTGCGGTCACCAGACTCTTTTGATCCCTGGCTCTCTCAGACAATAAATCATTCTGAGCAGGGAAACCTATTGACCGGGGTCATTTGAAGATTCAACTTTTGTGATGATTGATGTTTTGGTAAAGCTGACCGTTACTGTGTAAGTTTGACACAAGATAACGTTCCCTTGATGAGCAGGTTTATTGTCTTTCCTTATTACGAACACTTGTGTCACGCATTTGCCTTGTGCAGCAGACAGTGCATATATTTACAAATGTTTTTAAATTAAATAAGTCATCCTTCACCATACCTATCCTTCAACGTTGTCAACATTTTTCTTTAATTGCACACAGTCTGTGTTCTAACAAAATGCTACACAAACCCTTTAATAGGGTCAAGGTTTTTTTCTGTTAGGAGCCAGAGAGACCAAATCAGTTGGTTACGGTCTGATGAAGCTTGTCTAATGAACACACCAGCATATGATTATCTACTGTACGTGAAACCCGCAGTTGAACCTTACTGTACTTGTGAGTGGCTCAGGGTTAACACATGATTAAGGAACCCTCACCTCAGCTTCAGAAAATTGGCATGGAGTTGATACTTCCAGTCTATTTTTCTAACTCTTGTACTTGATAGAATAATATGTCTGCAGGGATTTCTCCATGCAATCACATCAGCTGTGACATCAGCTGTGACGATATTTCGGCAACATAATTCGGTTATTGTTGTGGTCTAATTCTACGTATCTAAGTATGTATACTGTACGGTTCCTCAGAACTCTGTTGAAATGGGCTTACTGATGCATTGACTCTAATGACTTCTTGCTTAAAACACACTGCTTTTTGCACTGCATTACAAAATGGTATCTTGTACATTTGTATTTTTTGTAATATTTGTATTTTTGTATTTTTATATTGTAATTTACGGCAATTTATATTTTATTTTATTGTATATTTAATTCTATTCTAATCCCACTTAGTACTGCTAGTTTATGTACCCTTAGTATAGATAGTCCACATAATTAAATTTTAGGTATATGTTTATTGTATGCACCTTCCTGCCAAAGCAAATTCCTTGTCTGTGCAAACTTTCATGGCGAATAAATCCCATTCTGATTCTGATTACAGCTCAGCAACTCTTGAGACTCATTGTTTGTGCATTTGCCTGCCTTTAAAACAGTTGCCTTTAAATGTCTCTGTAAATCATTTTGTTTTACAGTCCTGTCTTGGTCAGTTCAATAAAATGAAGGATTCAGTGGAATGTTTTTGTATCGTAATCAAATATAGATTTAGACAGGTTATATAATGATAATTATACACACGTAATTTTTCTTTACTTGAGAGTTGCATTTAGAAAACAGACAATATCTACACAGCAGCATATCTACATTCATATCAGTGCAGATATCATCCTCCCAAAGGCATCTGTTATGAACTCGGACTGACAGGCATGCTTCTATACATCACATGCATGAGTAAGTTCACGCTGACAGAGGAGGAATGCAAAGGGGGGTTACTGGGCTACATTTTGGCAATTCTATCCATTAATTTAACATCTCATTAAGCATGCAAACCAACCAATGAAAAAAAAAAACGTGTTGGGCGAATAAAGGAAAGAAAAATGTCTCATAAATGAATGTATTAACAAAAAAACTACCTTCAGCTTTGCCATGTGGGTATGTGCATGTGTGGGTGTGTGTTGCAGGCAATGGCAGCAGTCCAATGTATGGACACTGTCCAGATTTTTCGGGTGTCTGTACAATTATCATAATTTTGTTTGTCTAAATCCACCATGCTCTACGATGGAAAGGCAATCAATGACCTGAACTTCCCCAAACACTCTTGGTGTGTCTGAAAGGTGGGGGGACTATTATCAAGTCTGCACAGATGTTTCTGGCAAATGGCTGTGCTGATGTGGCTGGCTGATAAGGATACAGCAAACCGGGTTCCACCCTTGTTTCTCCTTTTGAACTGGCTTTCTTTTGGGAATATGAGTCAGGGGAGCTCAGTCTGTTCTCCGTATGTTTTTTGAGGGCATATTAAAGTGCAGCTGTGCTGCCAAACATGCAGGGGGGCTCAACTGGATCGATATTTCATCATACTTTGAGGAGCACCCAAAAAAATCCACAAACAAGACAAACAGCAGGCATGCTGTTCTCCATTTGCACCAAAAAGGTCTGAATGCTGGCACAAGCACTTTAGCAATAAACTGGGTCAACAAAGTACAAATGGAACATTTCTACAATGTAACCTGTATGGCTTAGGGTGGATTAAATCTCCCTTGACAGTAACACTGAAAATCAATGAATGGTTTGGATGTCAAGTCCAATGAATCTTGGCGATGCTGCTCGATAATGAGATCAATGCCTTTAAACTTAAAATCTTTGCACATCCTGCCCTGCGAGTCATTTCTTATCATTTCACTACCCAAAAAAAGAGTTCACCCACTCCAATGAATCAAACATGAGGCAGGACATTTATAAATAAAATAGCGCTTTCTTTCAGTGGCAGAGTGCTAGAGGCTGCTATGATAAACGTTAGTTTGTTCCCTACTCCCTCTGTAGGTGAGAAAAAGCACTTAGATCCTGCTTCCTACTCAGTACTGGTTGAGGAGAGATGTGAGGTGAGCTGAACAGCCCTATTAATACTTTGTCTGCAGCAGCAAACTGCAGTAAATGCATACTTCGTAATCAGCTGCACATGTAACATGGAAATTAAGTGAGCTGATTTTAGAACTCATTTATTTGCAAAAGCAATTACATTTTAAAATGTGTGACCAGTAAATACAGAGGCTGCAAAAAAAATAATAACATGGACAATTTTCTATAATGGAGAATCATTATAAGAAAAAAGGAAGTTTTCTCATTTGTATCATTGCTTTTTAGACATAAGTCAACCATTAAATAACAGAAAGCATACAGTATATATCGCAAGTTTTGCAATTGCTTACACACATAGACAAACATATATTGACACACACATGCAGACACACACACTTAAAATCTGTGCACATCCTGCTCTGAGAGTCATTTCACATTTCGAGTAATTTTCGAGTTCACTCAATCCAACACACACACACACACACACACACAAACACACACACACAGTACACACACAGATAGAGAAAGAGAGAGAGCAATCAAAACATAAATACAAGCTTGGACTTAAAAACACACTGACACAGCTTACAAAAACATTTCTTAATGGATTAAACAGAGAAAGAAAGCTGCTTTATATTGTGTGGTAAAACCACATGGAACACCCCCCCCTCCTCAGATTGAAATGTCAGGTCCAGCTCTGCTTGGGCAACAAACACACTTTGAGAGGAAAAGAGGATTAATGTACATATGTGAAACAATAGGTTGTTTGGCCGTTCCCGCCAGCTAGCGTTCTCCGTACTTGAAACACAAACCCTCTCCAGTACTGAGGAGAAAAGCCAGCCAGCCCCCACCCTGCCCCTCCCCCCCAACCTCCCCAACCCCCCACTCTCCCAACCAACCTCCATACAAACACCCCAACCCCCGCCTACACCCCAACCTCCCCAACCACCCACCCCACTTCCACACCCACCCCGCCCCCCCCCCCTCCTCCTCCCCCCCTCCCCATTCCTCCTCCCCCCCACCTCCTCCTCCCCCCCAACCCCCCACCTCCTCCATGCCCAGCTAGGCATGTGTCCAAGTACACCACAGCAAGAGATGAAGACTGTGAACAACAAACAGACCAGGGGGGTTTGTTTGTTCCATTTCATCTCGCTAACTCTGTTTCCTGGGGTGCTACATTTTAATGACCAGCAGGGAAAAAAATCTCCAAAAAGTGGTCAAGTACACCGAAAGAGTAGCAAGTTTTTCATGCATCACCCTTATGAGGCTATTATATCTGGCCTTCAGATTTTTGCAAACCTTGTTAGGGGTAATAACTGTGCGGTTTTATCAACCGCAAGTCACAGATGTTTTGGACTTTTAAAAGTGATAGTTATGCATTCACCCTGCTGCCTTCCATAACCATGGTGCAAGCTATTCAATAGTTCACAGTGGAATTTCTGCTCACATAAATTGCTTTCCTATCCCAGCCAGATACCTTTATCAAAATTGATGGATTGATTGCAATTCTCACATAATGAATGCTCCAATTTCATTTTTTATACATTACACCCTCAGCGTATTCAATGTTACCCTGCAAAAGAGTCTCATGAATTGTGCTGTCAGACACACCACACTGAATTAATTGGGCTATTCTATAATGTAATGTCAGAACCATTCCTTCTCTACCATCGAGGAACTCTCCTTGGCCTAATCATGATCACATATGAAAATGATGTGAAGTCTGAGTTGAAGAAAAGGGGAAGAAACCCTCTGTGATCACACCGTCCTCACTGCACAGAGAGACTGCACAAAACTACGCAAACACACCAGCTTTGCTCAGTGTCCTAAAGGCTCCACCAGACAACCCAAACACTAGTTTGAGTGTGTACATGTGTAAAGGGTAGCTCACCCAGACTGTGAAGGGTGGTCCTGTCGCGGCTCTCCTGTTTGTTTGTTGTCGTTGTATCCTACCAGCGAGTGAAGGTGTCAGAACTCTGTCAGTCCTCGTGGGAAACTGGTGGAAAGGAGCCAGCAGTAGGCTCCAACCGCCTCCTCGTCTCCTTCTCTTTCACTTGGTGCTCGCCCGGGGCGAGTTAGAGCTGCTGAAGAGATAATCCTGACATCCAGTCCCCCTCTCTCCCTCTCTATCACGCAAACGCACACACGGTCCCTTGGGTGAAGTCTGAACACGCAGGCTGGGGTCCGACGGTTCTCCCTGTTTTGCTCTTGCTCTTGATTTATCCTGCCTCAGAATAGGCAGGAGACGTGAAAAGCTAACTAAAAAGAGGAAGAAGTTCCTCAACAACTAAACATGCGTGCTTAGGGTCAGATCTAGTGTTAGTAGAGGTAAAAGTCCATTAAATGCCAGGTGTATCCCATGTCTTCAGGTTCTAAAAATAAAGGCTGGAACACACAAAAGAGGAGGAATAAATCCACGCCAGAAATGTTCAAACAGTTTTCATCCTCTCAGGCAACATTCCTTTCAATAAAGAGACTGCACCTGCTACCAAAGCCCAGATATCCAATTTGAACCTTTTTTCCCTCTTTCCCCCTGTGTGCAACTGAGCTAAGCCTCAGCTGCCTCTGCTATAGTCATCACTCACTGTCAAGCTTCGCACATCCAGCCCAGGAGTGTGGAGTGCTGTTGCAAGTCTTTCAGGAAAGCATCTCTTTCTCCTCAACGAGCTCTGTCGGACTGGCTCCTGTGGCCACACCTCCTGTGCACTGATTGGCCAGAGCTCAGAGCAAATAACAAGGAGGGGAGGGCTGGAGGGCGCTGGTAGTGCTATGTGGAGGAGGAGAGGACGATGAGAAGAGTTAGAGAGAGATAGAGAAAGAGAAAGAGAGACAGACAGAGAAAAAGCGAGAGAGAAAGAGAGAGAGAGTAGGAAAGAAAGAGAGACAGACAGAGAGAAAAAGAGAAAATGAGGAGAAGGGGGGGAAGGGGAATAGGGAGGAGCAGGATAGACCATGCTCTGTAAAAGCCTAAAGGGACAGGCTGGCTAATGAAAGTGAAAATGCTTCTCTCCCAGTGCTTTAGCCAAATGTGTCTGTTATAAATTTGTTGTGCCTGCCGGAAAACTGAATTCATACTGACAAAGGGTCCCCAGTTTCTGAAGGGAGATATATCCCCCCTTTTTAAGCAATACATCCCAAAAAGTCCAATCCCATCAGCCTATGCTAAATTTTTGAAGGGTGGATGGAGGTAGCAAATGTGCACCTTTAATTCCTCAGCTTTCTAGAAAAGAGTAGCCAAAGATCTTCAATCAGAGATGATGAGGTGGACTTATCTGAGGTAAATTGATCTAAATGCGCATTAAAGTTCAATATTTTGTGTTTCAAAAAGGGATACTGATAAACTTATATATGTTGTAAGACAGGTGACTTAATGCCTATTATTCTCAGTACTGTTCACTCAGAACAGGTAGTGAGAGCTACAATAGATCTGTTGAAAGGAGGACTAATTTCTCCCCCTTGTCTTCCTGAACAAATGGGGGATTAAAGTGGAGATCTTTGAAGAACATTAAAGGGCCTATGGGAGGAAGCCTGAAGATGATGACAGCTTGTTGAATACCATGGATAGATGTCTTGGTTTGTGTCAGAACCCGGCGCGCGTACCGCACGCCTACGTGTGAGACGTATTTTTAGAATTTGCAAGGGGCTTTTTTCTGCGTTGGACAGCAGGAGAATTTTCCACACACACTGTATTTGTGTATGTAGCCATGAGGGTTGTGCAATATGAGGTCATGAGGGTTGTGCAACATCAATATGTGTATGTGGTCGCGAGGGTTGTGCATTATGTCTCCACCGTACTGATAAGATATTGATGTATGATTTTATCTTTTGTGGATTTGTGTGCAGTCCAGAACAAATTTCCCTACATGGACATTAAACCACATCACATCTTATGTTATTTAACAATGGGGACTTATCATCTTATATGTACATTAAGATCAGGCTACAGTTACAGTAGGTCCACAGTGTATTACTTATTAAACCATCCAAATTGTCAGTCAGAAATAGAACATGAGCCCCAGTAAACCTCCAGCTCCTCTGACTCTGCCTCCTTGCTCCCTCCCTACATCAATGTCATGACAGTAAAGGCAAAGACAATTAAGGTGTATAAATATGTAAATATGTCCACAGAATCACAGGGGGAGTTGGCTAATGACATTTGCTGCCCTCAATTGGCCAATTCCCAATCCGACCCCAAATTAGAAACCTTAATGACAACCAATAAGCCACAGATGGTCAAACTCCAGGGTACACAAGGCTTCTGATCTTCCACACTCCTTGTGGCATCGTTGTCATGCCAACAATACATTACCTAGCCAGATGCTACAGGCCCAAGGGGGTGATCAGGCCCATAACTGGAAGGTCAGGTCTGGGTGGTGCGTTTAAGGGGAGCGCCTGGCCACCAGCCTCTGTCGTGTGACTGTGCGTTGCCTGGCAGTCCAGGTAATCCGTCCTGGGAGGCCATGTGGCAGATGCCTCCCATTGCCATTTGTCTTGTGAAGTTGACATATGGAAAACTCCAAGGGTACTGTCTCCAGAGGGAGGGAGAGGAAAGAGAAGAAGGGAGGTAGAGAGAGGTGGAGAGAGATGGTGGGGGGGGAGAGGAGGGGGGAGGAGGCAGACCGGGTAAGGGGGGGGGGCGTGGATAAGGAGGTGTGAGGGAAAGAGGACGAGGGATAGAGACAGAGAGAAGAGGAGGAAAGGAGGGGCTGGCAGAATTCCATTCCCTGAGTTTGGTGACTCTGATCCAAGCACTCACAATTAGATCAACCTTGACTATTTATTATGCATGCCTCTAATGGAATGAAAATAATTTATCTGGCAGTTTGGACAAGTGGAGCACTCACAAGACTTACACACAGTATAGAAAAGTTCACCTGGATGTCTGAGAGAAATTACATGTTTCCACAGGTGAATTGGAGCCTAGTATACTTCAGACATACAACATTCTAAAATAAATGTATTGCGTCTGGATGAATATTAATGGCCATAACATATTCATACTGCATATTACCAATAGAGTGTAATAACATGCAGTGGTAATGGGTTTCATTTAATTAAAAAAAAGAATTGCACATAGTATGCGCCACTGTACTCCCAGTAAAACCTACTATTACACTGTGTAAAATTTTTCTAGATGGTCACTGTGGATCAGATGATGTGAGATACTTATAATTGGTAGCAAAGATAAAATACAACTTAAACAGAATCACTTTCTCCGTGATTCGGCTTGAGAATCAAATCAAATTAGCTCAATATCCAAGCCCACAAATTCAGTCCTTTCATCAGCCTCATGCCTTTTCATTGATGAAAAACTAAATCCTCCTTAATAACGGGATCAAGCTAACGCCACAGTTAAGCTCACAGGAAGTTACATAAGGACACAAATGATTCCCCAACCAGTATATAAACTTCAATAACTTAGCAATCAGTTCAGTTACTTAGTAAAAATAATATATTATATATATACACAAATAGAGACATTTGGAGAACGGGTGGGTATTGGAAGGATTGTGTCAGGAAGGGCCATGTCGTTGGGATAGGACTGGGGGTGTGCAGCTTCCCTGAAAGGCCTGCCTCCCACCCTCAGTGCTCTTTACAGCCCACGTCTGAGGTGGACATGCAGGGTTCTCATCACAAAACCACCATACAGTTTATGGTGGTTTTATAGCTTTGCTGTGCTGTGCTGCTGGAAGCAGCTCAAGATTACACAGTGAGATCATTCTTAGATGTGAGTCTATCCCTCTGTATCATCACCCCTCCCCCCTTCCTTTCTCCTTGCACCTGCTAGTCTCATCACCAGATGTATTTTTTTTCTTCCTTCTCTCTGCGGTCTTTCTTCTCTCTTTGGTATATCTAATTCATCTACCCCCCTGGTCTCTCTCTCTCAACTCTCAACCTGTTGTTTATCAAAATAGGGGCATCATCAAACGCTGTTTTCGTGAATCTTAAAAGCAATTTGACAACCACTCCATCAATAATGAATGTATCTGTGATGGTATCAGTAACACTGTTTATCTCGGGCCTGATATTTACTATTAATTTACTTTTTTCCAAACTGGAGAAAGGGTAATACAGTAGTGGACCTTCATTTTCCAGGGCCTAGTTATCTTTTCAAAACGATGTGTTGGCGACAAAAAAAAAGAGTGAAGTCAATGCTGTGACACAGAGACACTGCTATAGCCTACAATTCTTTAGACTAGCCTACATTCAAATATATTATGTGACACCGTTAAAAAGGGTCTCAAAACGGATATCGAATTTAACAATATTGGGATATACAATGCTACTAATGTCAATGTTAATGATAGGCAAGTAAAAATAATGTGGCAAGTTTTCCTTAACCCGTGAACGTTCACATGGACTTTAAGTTCAAACATTCAGGCTTAATGTGGACAATTCCAATAAAGGGGTCAGTCACTGCGTCGATTCATCTTCCCCGCCATCGCTTTAATGTTGAGCAGCATTAAAATCGTGAAAAATAATCTTTGACCATTTGACAGATGATTTGGAGATTTGTGTGAAATAAAAAGCGTTATCTTGCGAAACCAACATTCCCGGAAATTGTGCTTTGCCAGCGCATTCTCCCTCGCTGCTATTGCTCGCGCAGCCCGCGCTTGGCGGAGGCAAGCTAGAACAGAGACAGGAGAATACGTGCAAAACCATGGCAATGGCGAGCATGATGGGACTGAGATTGTTCGTCTCTGTCGCATGCATCTTTGCCTTTCATCCGGTACATATTTGGTGCTTAAATGCCGACGAGGACCAGTCCCAAGATATGGAATGCAAAATGAAAAGCGTCACCGTGTCTGCGTTGCCGTTTTTGAGAGAGAACGACCTGAGCATCATGCACAGCCCATCGGCCTCCGAGCCCAAACTGCTGTTCTCCGTCAGAAATGATTTTCCAGGAGAAATTGTTGTCGTTGACGATCTAGAAAACACCGAACTCCCCTTTTTCGTCCTTGGTAAGTTTGGATACATGCACCACTTGACTCTAACATCGGGTATTTTAGGATTTGGCTATTCATGCTAATCCGCCATGTTTATTTTTTATAGTAGCCTATACCTGATATGAGCTCTTGCGACAGCATGTGTAGATCAACAGCAGGCCTTGCTAACATTCATAATCAATGCCTACTGTGTAAGTAGCCTGCTTGTGAAACGTTATTCAGCAATACTACTGGGTCTATCTCGAATGATTCGGTACAATCACGTTAGGTTTAGTATTGGGCTACTGCCTTTATGAAGTTTAAACTGTCTGTTGTTTCAATGCTTGTACAGTATTATGTTTTACATTACACATCTTGCAAGCTCCATTGCCTGTGGTTTTACTGAAATACTTTGCACAGTATATTACATATGAATTCGAATTCTACCGTATCACGCTATTCATATGGACTTCACTGTCACAGGTGCAGGAGTTGTTTACATTGTGGACGACTCACTTTTACACAAGTGGCTGTGCCAGCACTACTACTACACACAGCAATACTTTTAACGGAAAACTAATCTCCGTTTAAAGTATGTGTTTGCTATTACTTCAAAGTTTTACGTGTACAGTCAGCCTAAAGTAGCAAGCAGAGCTGTTTTAAACAACCCCGTTTTTACCGTGGCAGGGATGAGCGGATGACAAGTTCAAAACTTCGCTTGGAACTCTGGACGCTGTCCATGGTGCTGATATTACGTAGAGCACTAATTCCCAATGGCTCTTTCAGGAGCGATTTCAGCATGCAGGATACTTTGTGGTCCTTAGTAGAATGGGAGTTTAACAGTATCAGCTTGATTAAATGACATATAGAGCTCTGTCATATTGACTGCCTGAAGTAGTTGGCAGAAATAATAAAGTGACACAAGCTTTTTTGTCTTCTCATGCCTGTGATGTTTAATTCATATTTTGTAGCATCATGTCAGTTTAATGTTACATAGATATTGTTTACATGCTACTTTCAACAAGAAACAGAATTGTAATTGTTAACAATTGTTGTCTCAGTAAATGTGTAAAACTGTGTAAAACTACCTAATTTTGTCTCCTACCCTTATGTGCACAGAGTAGCACTGTTAAGAGGCCCACAGTAACCATGCAATGCTTTGCTCAAAACACATGCAGAGAAGGGTTAGAATCGATTGGAATTTCCAGTACTACAGTACAAATTAGGTTTAGTCATGGAAGTCACTGTATAAGAAGTGTGGGAACACTGAAAAGTGTAATGCTATTGTTAAGAAGTGGTTTTGGAAAATAAGCACATCAGTAGGCATTTAACAGTCAATATTCCTATATGGTTCTATCAGAATGATAATTTCTTATGTAAGCTACAAATAGGAGACCAAAAAACAAGCTTTGTAAAGCATCTAAAAAGCTAAATTGGACTGAGGGTTTATTCATTAAAGATAAAATAAGAACAATATACCGCTTGCATAGCACTTGGCATAATAATTAGCATGTTTTTGTGTTTGACATTTCATTTACAAGGTTTCTAACACCAGGAGATCAAACTTTTAATGAAAATTCACACCATGGAATTTAACACAATTCTAGATTCCTAACGTAGGTTACTTTCTCACCTCTGAAACGCTCGAGCACCTGCACATTTCTAAACCTTCAGGGTCAAATATGGTGTCTCAGCATGGAATTACTAATAGGCGTGTTAGCGTGTTGAAAGTTTGCTTTGTCAGCAGCCAGTGAAAGCAATCTTTTGAAGATACTTAATGACAGATGAGAAATTAACCTGCAAAACATATGTGAGTAATTACAGTAAGATATTGCTATGGTTGTGAGTCAGTAGTTTTCTACTTTCCATAGAGTTACAAGAAACTGTGGAGAACCACCTGATGTGTCATCAGAACTATTACCCACTTAATGAAATTCATTTGTTTACATTTGACGCATGCCAATTACCCATGCAATGGGGTGGTGGTTTACTCTGTATTTGTACACTAGTCTCAGTACGCTACAAGAAATGACTACCAGATATGCCTACTACCAGAAATGCATGAATTTCAACGTCCAACTTGCTTGTATCACAACACAGTGATAAGAAACCACAGAATAACAGTAAACCTGTAGGGCATGATTATGCAAAAGTCCAGATGATACTATCATGCTGAACAAGGACTGTAACTTCTCAGGTGTAACCACATAAAACGATTGTCAAGCAAGCACCCTGGTATCGTCTCTAGACTCCCAGTCCAAAGCTAGATGTTTTAGGGGCAAGGTTTCGCTTACTTAGGACAAAGTTAAAACTTTGTTGTAAGATTATGTTTTATAAATGTAGCCTTTCATTTTGCAGTACTCTTGTCTACTCTACGGTAGACAAGTTCATTGAACCCTGCTGTTTCAAGTCCCAATATAAAAGGTTGAAATATTGAGAGCGTGAGTTGAAATAATTATGTTTTTTCCATATTGAATATTTAATTTTAAATGGCATTGACTGTATTTCACTAGTCAGTTGACTCGTGTTTGAGTAATAGAATCAGAAGTGTGTTGACAGAGTTGTACCCAGTGTTAAAGGAACATCCATTAGTCACTTAAAAATGTATACACCTTCCTCCACACAAGCTATCAATACTTCATGTCTTTGTGTTACTAATGTAATGTGAATATGTGTGGCTTTAATGGTTAATTAGCTTAAATGTGCTCCTTTTTTAGTAACGCTTAGTTCAATAGATGCACTCACACACCACCCACCCAGCCACACACACACACAGACACACACACAAACACACACACAGACACACACACAGACACACATTTACACATTCTGATATGCATTCATAAATCCGATGCAAAGGTATTTGTTTTTCAAGACGAGTCTGAAAAATTTAATTTCTTGACTTTGTCATTATTCAGGTAATCATGACCACCTCTGGGCTTTTCTAAGTGATGTAATATTAAGGCTAACGTCACATATTGAATTGAAGGTTAGTAATTAATAATAACTAGTAAATCTAAATCTAAATGTCCCAGTTCAAATGGGCACTTAATTTCTATATTTGTACTTAATCACATTTTTGTGTTGTGTGAAATATTCTGACAAAATCAGGCAGAGGGTTTTACCTGTTTGGCAGGATTTTCTGCAGAGGAGAAGTAGTGAGTGGTTTCCATGACAACGTGCTCAGTGGGTGCCTCAAAGAGAAGGGACGTTCAAACTCCTCTCTCGGAGGGAGTGAGGGTTACAGCTGCACAGTGGCATACAGGAATGCTTATTTAAAGTCCAATGCAAACAGCACCATAGGGTTGGAATTTATAGGCCAGTAGTGCTGTGACTGGGGACTGAGTCATTTGTGTCCACTTTACTGTAAAGCAAGAGACTACACCTACAAAATTGTTTGATGTTGCACACACTTGTGATATGACATTGATTTAGCTGCATTGTATTGTGCACTATTTGGTTGAGATGTTGTTGTTGCACTATAGTTATTCATGCTGTTAGATCTGTGCACTTCTGATGGCTTAAGTAATACACAGTGTACACTGTTGTAACAGGTTTTTGAAACCTTCAAAGGAATGTATTTTTCTCTTACATGATGTTACAGACAGTGCAGTAGGACATCAGATTGCTTGGTGTGTGTGTGGTTGTGTGTGGTTGTTACAGTGTAAACAGACACAGTGGCAATAAGTCGTGATAAAAATTAACTTCCTGAAGCCTTGTGTAAACTCTTTGCATCATTAATGTGTATTCTATAATAGGTATATATATATATCCTAAAATAATACTGCTGTTTATGATGTTTTTTCTCCAGTTGCAATTTTCTTTTTACTGGGTGAGTGAATCCTCCTGTATATCTTCAACAGATTTTTGGGATGTATACTGTTGTTCGGTGCATTGAAAAGTATCAGTAATAGCTGTGTGAATAATAAAGCACAAGTTTTTCAGGTGTTATTTCCCAAACGCCCATTTGTCACAGGCATCCAGAATTTATACAGTATTCAAGCCATTTGGAATTGGGAGTATTCCGTGTGCAGTTGTTCATAATGTTCTTTGGTGTCTCTCTTTTTTATTAGCTGATATAATATCTCTCCAACTGTACGACAGGCCTGCTGCTTCCTCGTTTGGGTCTTGGGTTAGAGAAGATCAACAGAGGGCAAGGGGACAAGCTGAAATCTATATGCAGACTCATGTGTACCACTGGGAGTAGACTCTGGACAACTAAACACACGGAAGATGGCCTGGAATACTTCGACTTCCTCAGAGAGAGAGTTGGGCATTTGCGTAATTTATGGCACTCCACGTACTGTTGCCTTCAGAGGGTTCTTAAGGCAAATAAAAAAAAAAGATTGAGATGCAGTGCCGTTCAAAGATTTTTTTTTTTAGTTCAACAGAATTTGATCAGATCCAGCTGGCTAGAAGTTTCAACCGCAGGATGCTACTTTTTCCTATTTCATCTCAGACATCTTTATTACATCACATTTAGTTCAATCTCTCAATTCTCGGCAGTGAGACCCTGTCCAGAAGTAGCTGTCTGATCTCCCAGCTGCCCAGGAAAAATGTTGGGAGCAGAGTTGGTTTGGTAAAATACCTGGTGTTAAAGTAGTCCACTATGATGATTGTCACTGAGACAGTATGTTGCCTGGTCTAGTAGTTTAGACACATAGACTTTCAAAGTAGGAGACTTGGTTAGATCTGGTTCCAGTTCCAATAAATATTATACAAATATATACAGTATCTGCTGCTATTCATTCTGTATGTTCCTTGGCATAGTTTAAATGAAGTATTGAATAAAGTAATTACTTTATTTTCCCACTATGACAATCATGCATGACAACCTTCTTAGCAATATACTTTGTAAATGTCTTCTATTTCACATGCAGTCTACCGAGTAATGAGATTAAAGGCTGGATTTTGTGAAGGACAAAAGTGTACTTAACATTTAGGTATGAAAAGGTTTGGATGTCCACGTATATTTTAATGGTGAACTGGTTGATTTCAGCCACTATCAGTGAAACTCCGCAGTTGTGCCATTCTCAATAGGCAACAGGGAAGAGATCCACTTAATCGACCCCACGAGCTGAACAAACTGTACATAAAAGTAAATAGACGTGAGGAAACTTTGGAACTTGGATAGTAAAACTTTTGAGTGACAACCCCGGCATGACTTTACCCATGGCAGTGGCTCTCCTTTATAGTAGTAGGTAGGGAAGGAGAAACATGGAGTCCATCTATCTTCCCTTCCAATGGATCACTCATTTCAGGCTTCTCTCTGCCTGGAAGCTGATCCTGCACACTCTCCAAAGGACACAGGTTTATCTTTTTTCAGACTGCGACTTTTTCCATTTCCATCCACTTAAGCTACTTCGAGGCCTGACAAAAGAAATGTTCTGTATAGAATTCACTTTTTTTTCTTCTTCTGCTGAGCACAGCTTCTCAAGGAGAGCCAGTTTCTAATGAGATGACACTGCCAGGGCACTTGTCTGACCGTGTCAAACCAGGATGTAGAAGGTGTGAATTATTGGACAGTTCCACTGCTGCACACCAGGGCTGTGTCTGTGACTGGGTGCTGAATGTAGAACATGTCAGCTATTGTCATGGAGGTGTTGGTAAAATATTAACGTGATGATGGATTTTGAATTTGTGCCTGAGATGAACCATGTGGTGAGCTGGTTATGCTGTGGTGTTTCTGGACATGTTAGCTATATGTGGGTCAGATGGTGGGGGGTCAGATGGCTGAGCGGTTAGGGAATCAGAAGGTTGCCGGTTCGATTCCGGCTATGAAAAATGACGTTGTATCCTTGGGCAAAGCACTTCACCCTACTTGCCTCGGGGGGACTGTCCCTGTACTTACTGTAAGTTGCTCTGGATAAGAGCGTCTGCTAAATGACTAAATGTAATGTAAATGTAATGTGTTACTCAATAGCTAATTGTCTATAAGAGATGTCGGTATGGTATAATGCATTGACAGAAGTTTTGCACAGTGTTTAAATCTGTAGGTTTTAAAAGGTCAACTATCAATCGTATCAACTATTGTACTCTTCCATTAAAAGCAAGTACCTGTACTTCTCTGCAAGAGAAGAACTATGACTCTCACACATGTCCACATCAATGGTTAGAGTAAAATGGTTTTAAAAGCTTTTGACTGCATTTCTGCTATGTGTCTCCTAAATTGGTGGAGGCACATTAAGTGCACAAAGCCATCCGTGGCATCCATCCATCCATCCAGTTAAGATTAAGACTAGCTAAATGTTCTCTTGATTAAGCCCTTTATTGAGGTAATTGGTTGTCATTGCATTTATTGCAGCTTGGGTTTCCTGGGAGTGAGGCAGAGACACAATGAGGTTTCAGTGTTGACCAACCTGCTTCCCACTTCTCTCCTAACCAGAGGTGAAGTGAATTATTTCTCTCTGGACAACCCTTTAGTATACTCTCTAGCTAACCTGTGACTAAGGCTGTCAATTCAGCAGGGTGAAAGTAGCCGTGAGGTAGTGACGAGGTACTTAAGCCGACAGGTCCTATAGCTAATTGTCAATAGATGTATCCAGCCTTGGGCTCTACCAGGGTGGTATTCCAGAAAGGTGGTTGCTGCTTATGAGCTAATGCTAATGCAGTGTTTCCCCTAGGTTTACAGCTTGGGGGGGGGGGGGGGGGGGGGGAAGACGACCATGTAGAGACAGAAATGACATGCCGTCGTGTAAATAAGATAAGGCCATTTAGTTTGTTTAATAAAAGAGCAAGCTATAGACCTGTTTTATAGGAACGGTAACCTTAAATGACTTATTTTATCTGGCGCTATATATATATAAAACAAATAATATATATTTATGGCTGCTGTAGACTATATAGAACCCTATGGAAAATTGCACAATGTTGCATTTGGTTGATTTAGGGGAAGAATCCAATGTCTAATGTTGCCTAATGAGGAATGTGAACATGTATTTCTTTAGATAGCATAGTTTGAAAGGCTTAAGAATGTTGCAGTATACATTCACTCATCCATATTTAAGACATATACCGAGTTGTAGGCAACCTCCAGTGGTTTGCTTCTCGATTGTGGCGCCACATTTATGTCCCGACTTTAACTCTGGTGTAACCTTTCCTAAAGAACAGTACTTGCTATTCACCTAGTATGATTCAGACCTCTTGAACTTGGTGCCGAGTGCCTAATGCAGCGAATGTGTCACCTTCAGACTCTCTCATTTGGAATGACATCTGACTCCAAGGGGAGTAACGCTTCAAGTTATGTGAAAGAGCGTGCAATTTACATCAGCCTGTAGGCTAATTAGTGATAAAAGTATTTCAATTGAGTCATAGTTTTATATACTTGCCTTCATAATTGCCTGCAGTGCTTTGGGTTATCAGGCTGTTGTTATTACATTGGTCTAATATAAGATTGTTTAATCTAACCCTAAGCTAAACAATAGACAGTTTGTGTGTGGGTTGAGACTGTGATGGTATAACCTATAGCATGTTACGGGAGTCAGGTGGCAGAGCGGTTAGGGAAGCGGGCTTGTAATCAGAAGGTTGCCAGTTCGATTCCCGGCCGTGCCAGATGACGTTGTGTCCTTGGGCAAGGCACTTCACCCTACTTGCCTCGGGGGAATGTCCCTGTACTTACTGTAAGTAGCTCTGGATAAGAGCGTCTGCTAAATGACTAAATGTAAATGTAAATGTTACGTGCTGATTTGTGGAACAGCCATTGAAACATGTCTGTGCATTTACAATGCTGTGGCAGCAGATTGATCAATGGACTTGCAAGACATGGGTAGAACATATTAAGCATGATATCGTATAAGCCATAGCTCAATTGACACTATTCACCAGAGACCGTAAATGCCTGTTGCGTCAGCTGTTGTCACCCATGTGTGGGATGTTTTGATAATGCAATATCATGGGGAATCTCTCCATTAATAAATCCGCAGTTAATGTTTACAATAGGGATGAAAGTTTATGAACGTTATCTTATTGTGTTGCTTGAAAGGAAATGCTTACTCCCTGGGAGGTCTATTGCAGTCCATCTTCTTACCTTCCTAATATGCATTTTACATTGACATAACCTTGTCTATGTTTTGTATTTTATTGATTTGTATATTTCTCCCCTAGAGCACCTCGTTATATGCAGAGAATTCCATATTTTGCAAGAGTGTCATGTACTATCTACAGAACAGTCTACATACACCCCTAACACTAATGGCAACCTTAATATCATTGTTAAAGATGTATTAGCCCAGTTTAATTCAGCATAGTTGAGTTTTCTTCTCAGATTCTGCCATCATTATTTTTGTTAGATTTACAAACACTATTCTGATGTGCCATATGTATTGACAGATGTTATAATATTGCCCCAGAGGAGGAAGATGGATGACCTGTCTCCCTAGCTGAAGCAGAGAAATTGTTTTTTCACATTCACAGCATTTGCATTCTCCCCTATGCTTCTTTCATTTCAGCTTCATGCTCTATTACAATGCTGCAGACGCAGTGATGCTCAGACAGATTCTTTTTTTGTTTAGTTTTTAAATACAGGCATGGCCGCGGGAACTAGGGGTGCTGAGGGTGCTGCATCACCCCTGACAGCACGATAATTTAAAATTATATGACTTGAAAATCCACCACTGCGGCGACTGCCCATTGGGAGCACCGGGTGAAGAATAACGGTGGGGCTGAAAAATTAAGAGACAAAAAGACATCACCTTCACTAGACAAGGTTTTACCAATTAAAAAACGGCTATGTTTATTTTACATAAAGCTCAAATAAAGGACAAAAAAGATGACTCGCGCGCTATGCGTGCTCGCGTTGAGTATCAAACTCACGAACTACCATCACATCAAACACAGACTGTGCATGCATTAGCAGGGCCGCTGTGGTGGCTTATACAGGGACCAGTTCTGGTGGGCCGGTCTGGATCAAAATCCAGGGCCTATTTTTACTCCCAGTCCGTCCCTGCCGCCCCGCAACATTAAGCCACCCCCCAGATAAAATATGTTCCCGCGGTTATGAATACAGGCTGTTGAACTCTTGTGGTTAGCATATACTGAAGTTTGTGCGCTGTAAATCAGCAATCCCTCTGAGGGACAACTGACTTGGTATAGTTTATAATGAAGACGAAAACAATAGCCTCCAATGTCAACTCCTATTAAGACCAAATTAGAGAGAAAATAAGTCTGCAAAAATATAGCTAAGGACTCTTTATGTAACTATTCACAAAATCTAATTCAAGAGAAGAGCTGTCCTCTGGCAAGACGTTTTTTTTAAATCCTCAACGACTCAGTGTTTTACCACATTACATCTATGATTCAATAAATGCATCTCTGATGCTTTAAAACACATAATCAGTGACTAAACATCTCCAAATCCTTACTGCAGGAGACAGTACCTCTATTTTTTAAAGGGACTTTACATTTTACACTTCATCTAATTTCCCTAAATGAATTCACCTACATTCAACAGCCTATATTAAGCTCCCAAGAACTGCTATACTTAATTACTTTAGAAATGCTAACAGAAGAACTTAACATGCAATCAGGAGGCTATTAAGTAGATGAAGGTAATCCTGCAGGAATTAAGTAAAAATAGAAAGTGATGAACCGAGGTGGTTGCAGGGGAAGACTGAAAATAATCAGGCGATATATCAGCCCAAGCTGATATACTGGAACAAAAACTCACATCTTGTGTTTGTGGGACAACTTAATGCTGGCTTGCCTTTAGAAAACAATACATGCGTTATGTGAAAGCACATCCATTTTTGGGTTTTGCGAATCCTATTAATATAGAATATAAGATCCTTACTCCCATCCAAACGTTTATCTTTTGCCATTGAATCTGATAGTAATAGGCCTAAGTCAATCGTATCTTGAGTGTTTCGTAAGTTCGTTTTTTGACAAGTTGTCTATATGCTCATTTATTTGGTGTTCATCAGCTGCTGAAGAGCAGCTAGACTTGCATCATTTTTACTGTTGTAATTCGAATTGAACGGTAGCAGTGGAAATGGAACAAATGGAATTTATATATGTACAATATGACAAATATGGGACATAATTCTGACTGATGTCCAAATTTGCAGCGTCTTGCCTGTCACATTGAAACATGCATTGTCACTCAGGAGAAGTAATAGGGTGTCTTGATAATCATAATCTGTGACAAGTGTCTAAGTTTGCCCTGCAGTAGGAAATAAGAATGTATTGAGGAAAAGTAACACAATAGAGAATGTAAATCTCATCAATTTGTTATGCATCGCCTAGCTAGCAGGGAAAACAGATGAAAACTGAACGAAAAATCTGATTGATCAAAACGGTCTACTTGTTTTTCACTGAACTGTATGTGTTACCTTTGCAAAACTGTAAGGTTGTATACTTACAGTACATCACAAATCTTCTATTTAGTTACGTCCTGCTTTTTTGGCCCACTGACATAGCTAATTACTTTATCTCCGTGGCTTAAAATATGTGTCTGTCAAAGGGAGGAACATTTTTGACATAAGTTGACATTTTTCAAGACCAGTAAATAGAAAGTTCATAGCTCTATTAAATTAGCACTTGTATCTCAGAGCTGTCACTTTCTGTGGTAAATTAGCAAAACAAAAATATATTTGAGAAGCCGAGACAGCCTACTATTGAAATCGTTTTTTTGATGGGTTAAAGTAAAAGCTGGGGGGTTCAAACTGCCTTTGCAATAATGTAACCTAACCCTAAACCTAGTTGACGCAACCTACATTTGTCATAACATGGAATTTCAACAGTACTGCATCAGACGAGTACACTTTAATGTACATTTTAGTGTTATCAACACATATTATAAAGATGCTTGTCTTAAAGTACTCATTTGAATTCAAAGGCTGTAATGCTATTCAAGTCCATGCTTTTATGGCCATCAACAAAAATCAATTTGTCATGAGGATGCATGAATACATGGTTACCTGGTAGCTCTTAGACTGTCATCACAAAATGTCAGTTCCGGTTCAATAACGAAATTAACTGAACTTTTGTTGTTCATGTCACAATTACCTCATTAGTATCACAGTCAGTGAGTGTGCTGTTTACAATAATGACTACAGTAGTAAGGTATCATCAGCCATACTTCAATTAGCATTGCAGATGTAACTTAATTGAACCTGCATTCACACTGTGCAAGAACAACACGAGGTGCATGCAATTACTATACCTTTGAGATACCCCTGTTTACTCAAACATGCTTCATTTTGAGTTTAACTCTGAAGGGTAAATCGGAGTATAACTTGTCAGTCGTGATTCAGGGAAGACATCTCTCCCTAGCTGGCCTGGAGCTCTGCTGTATAAACAATGCATGAGAACATGTGGAGAACCTGGTCTCCAAACAGCAGGGGCTTCTTCTCCTTTTTACATACCGCAGAGCCTTTATGATATGCTAATTGGATGTGAGGTGAATGTAATGCAATTCATTACTCTGGAGTTCCAGAGCTTAGACGGAATAGGATTTTATGGGGGGGAACAGTCGGGTGCTTCAGAATGTTTGTACCTCTCAATATACTCCAGACATTTTAAGGAGTAGCTTGCTTGAACTCTAGAGCTTTGACTCAAAAAAACAACAAGGTTTCCAGTATGTATATTACACTGTGTTCAGCTTTTCTGACATATTGTGTTGCCCAGAATAACCATTTCAAAGGGCATTTTAGATCCTGTCTGCACCTTGATAATTCATTGTCAGACTGTTCTACAGTACATCCCTTGTTTGCGCTTAATCAAAGTCCCAAGGTTTGTGAAAACCTTAACTGTTGTAGGTATCAAGGTTTTGCCCTCAATGTGCCTGGGAGTCCTGGTGATTTGCCAATGCATGCATTAGCATGCGATAATAAATACAACCTCTGAACTTTGAGTCTATTTGCACTGGTCATGATTAACATTCACCTTCACCCTATGGGCATGGCTAGCTTCCTGCATATATGTACATGACATTTAGTTCAAAGGTGTATAAGTGTCAGGATTTAATTAACCACAGCAATGCCCATGTCAAAAAAGTATGGGTTAGGGACATTTGCTGATGATTCAAAAAAGATTAATTGCATTTTCTATAAAGCCTTTAGGACAACCTACAGTATGAACAAAAGTGTCCTTTTTGCTAAGTACATATGAAGCACACCTTGCAGCACAGTAGCTCATTGTTCATGGGTGGAAAGTTTATACTTTTTCTAAGACATTAGTTGTTGTGATTTCTTCCCAGTATTTCATCAGCGCTTTGCAATAACTGACACACAAGGAAAGCCTTCACATTAAGTTGACAGCCAAGTATTCCATGGAGATTCATTTATCTGACAACAGCTGTAGTATTTGCATAATTCATTGCTCGATTTTTTGGTAGATAGATCAGGGTAATCATTGGTTACAACCAAACTGATCTATCTACGTACTATGAAATACATTTGCATAATGATCTATATATGGGTAAACAAAATGGTATCCTTTTGTCATGGTGATGGCTCTCCGCTACAATGCTTTTCAGGTCTAGAGAGGCATAGGTTTCGGGTTTTGTTTCTGAACCCAGAGTTACATTTACATTTATCCATTTAGCAGACGCTTTTATCCAAAGCGACTTCCAAGAGAGAGCTTAACAAAAGAGCATAGGTCACTGATCATTTACAACAGTAAAATATTTCACAGCGAGTACAAGAATTAAAAACCGTTACAACTAACCAACAAGAGCAACAAGTCTCTCAATACGAGTCATTGTGATCCTGGAGGAAACTAACTTCAGGTCCAGCAAAGCAGTGATCTGTAAACACAGTGAAATACAATGTATAATAGCTTGTGATTAGTATGGTACCACTGAAGGATATTGCCCTCTTAATGTGTAAGTGACTAGGATCATCCCCCCCCCCAAAAAAAATCAAGATTTGCATATATTTTAAGATGGTTGTCTCGATGACTGGCTGACTTGGACTCAGTGGGTGGCAGCTCAATGTAACACATTACCGTAGCGACCACCTACTGTGAACTCTTTGTCAATTGCCATGCTTTTGGCCAGCAACAGTCAGGGGAATCCTAAGCAGACTTGAAACAAGCTTGTAGCCAACTTAATGCGGAAAGGGCTTTTTATACATTACCCTCATCTAATACCGGATAGTAGGGCAACATAAACAATGTGACCATATTATGGATGACCAATGGTAGGGTAGCATGTAACAACAAAAGCACAGCAGTTCACAAGAAATGGGAAAGTAGTTGATAGTATGATGACAAAAATAGGTTTCATCGTGCAATTTCTACAGCTGCCAGACATTGAATCAGACCTGACTCTGTCCTTTTACAAGCCATTTTGTGAATTTTGGGCACTTTTCCATTTACCCGTCTGTCAGTAGTTTTTTTCTTCCATTCTGACTTCCCATAGAGCTTAATCTGAGATCTGAGATCACCACTTATAACTACCTGTCAGAGAGAGACAAAGATCTGCCCTAGCCAGGGAGCTGAGCCGTTATTGAAAATTGCCTTCGTTCTTGAAATCTCAGAGAGGACGTGATGAACTAGCACATGTGCCTTCATGCAGAGAGGGATCTAAGGGGGTTGAAGACTTACAGCAACTTCTCAAATGTAGGCATTTTCTCTAAAAGAATTACAGCATACAGTATCACCACTTTTATAAATACATGCTCTCATTGATTGCCAGAAACTGAACTCTTATGGGGCATAATCAAAATTCCAGGCCTCAGGTCACCTGGGTAGCTGTCACCTGTCGTTTCACTCCATGGGATTCCTTTTGTCTTGTAAAACCTCCAATTTATCCTCAAATCTTGCTTTGTCCTCTGTTATCCTCAGAACTCATGGTAGTTTACTGGTGCGAATAGAATCCAGGGAACTAGTGGTGGATTCAGGTGGTAATCAGATCCCTGCAAACAAAATGAATTATTGTTACATGGCTGCTTTTTAGATTACCTGACAAAAACATCCTATTTTACCAGTAAATTCATCACATCCTCTGAGATTTCCAGAATTAATGCAATTTTCAATAAAGCTTCCAGGCTATGGCAGATCTTTGTCTCTCTCAAAACTCTTTTTTTTTTGCCAGAGTCTGAAGTTGAAAGGACTGTCCTCAGATTAGGTTCTGCTGGTGTGATCTATGAACCGATTCAGCTCACAGTCAGGGGAGAACGGCATACTGACTCTACCAGCATACACCCTACGGAGGCACTGGCTGATGATGAGTTCATTGTTGTGCCGTCTGCGTGGCCCTGATAAGCCTGGGCGACAGACCAAGTCCGCCACAGAAGTTCTGTAAACTGGTTATGCCTGGTCAAACAGCTGCTCTCTGACACATTGTCGTCTGAGGGTCACTTTCTGCCTCGATTACAGCCTGATTAAATGTCATGTTGACAGTCATGATGGAGTTGAGGTACTAACTGTGCAAGGATCCATATTGTACATCACTGATTTTGTCTTAGCTCTCTGTAATGTAGGTTTAGCATGTCTAAGTGCTATACTGGGTTTCTGTGTCCATGACAGTATGGTACTATAATCCTATAATATATCCTGTTCCTTGTTTGAAGTCACTGCCCAGGATGAATAAATATCAAATGAACAGTGTTTTTAACTCACCACTGGTAAATATTGAATATTCTATTGTGAATTGAATTTTTTGTTTGAATTTGATTGTATTGTGAAAATGATCATGTATATTTAGGATGAGAACTATGCTAGGCCTTCTCTGTCACAGTCCAATCAAATTGGGCATGATATAGTAGTCATGATATCTTGATTTGATTGGATGTTTGAAGAGCATGGTATGGTATTACATGTATTGTTAAGTGTTCAGGTAGTCTACATGCTAAAAGGTATACCATATTTGTTTTGTATTGTCTTTCAGTGACCTCCTCGGAGGTCATATTATTATTATTATAGCCTCTGCACTGGATTAGGAAAAGAGTATTGCTTTTCTGATGCAAAACTGACTGTGTATAATAGTGCAGCAAAGCGCAGAATTTAAGATTGAGATTTGGATCAGAATGATGGTATTCGTCTTCTAATGTTGCATTGTCTATTTGATCAAATTGTGTGGCTCATAAAAGGATGATAGTTCAGGTGCCTTTTATGTCAAATGAGCGATCCTGTTTTCTCTTGAGTGGATGTTCAGTATTATATTATGTACTCTGGGTCTTAAAAACTAGGCCTAACAGTTGACAGAGCATATTTGTATAGTTTTCCCCACTATGGAAACTCTTGGAAGTGCTTGGCAGCCAAAATATAATGCCAATGTGAAACACAAAGCAATCCTCCCTTGAAAGGACATTCTGAAGTACTGAAGGTGACTAAGATCCAGAATATTCTCTCACCGTTTTTTTTCTTCTTTTCCCATTGCAACTTTGAAAGTAAAGAAATTGTGCGCTATTAAAATTTAAATTCCTCCACGATGAGCTTGGGTAGGTTTATGCGTCTGCTATAGAGTACAGCTCACAGCATTAGTTGTTATTCATTCCAGAGCATACAATGTGTTATGTATTTGTTCTGCTCATTGCACTCAGTTTGTCATCTCAGTGGAGGTTGACATCCATTTGAATGAAGTTGGAATTAAGATGAGACAGCTCCATTGTGAAATGTGATTTTGTATGTGAGGCCACCCTGTTTATCGTTGACCGAGGTGATGTTCCAGAGTTCATGCATCCGGATGATCTCATCATCTTATTCACAAGCACACTCTGTTATGCCAAAGACTGACGAAACAGCATCCAAGTTTGCTTTCTCTTTTACGTCAGGAAATAAATCTACTCTGTGGGTGAGATAGAAAGGAGTAGGAGCCCAACAACCCATTGAATAACTCCTCCCCCCTCCTTTTCATAGTCACGTCAGACTCCGGCTGAATCATGAATCAAGTGTCCGGATCGTGTTCAAACTGTCCACAAAGCCATGCATTTTACATTAGACCCTGGTTGGACTGTGATCTCCCGACCTTGGAGTTGGCCATTTGCCTGTCCTCTAAGCTGTATTCCATGCCTAATCATCGAACATGAAATATTAAACATGGCTTTAAAACTCAAACACATTACCATTAGCCAGTGATCCTGTTTAACATGTGCAGTGTTGGATAGCTTGTTTGAATGAGACTGACTTTGATTGATTGCTCGGTTTCCTATTTCTATTCATGTAGATAATTGGCATGGTCAAAAGACACACCTTGAAACGAGCGGGTGGGTGCCTTTGGATGTGTGCATGCGCTCCCTTTTGAGCTAAATGTTTGTTTTGGTTCACGATTTATCAAGATATTCTGTCTTTTTTCAATGCACATTCTGCCCAGGGGATTCACTTGTGGAAAACACTAGTCATTCAGCTACAGAAAAATACTTTCACTTTCATTGTCTTACATCTATCAGCTTGGTTTACTCCATAGGTTTACTGTGATCTGCTTATAAGACTTTCCTGCTTGATCATCAAATGATCACAGCTATCAAAGATCTAGGAAAGCTGTACTGTATGTTGTGGGCCATCTGTGATGTGTACGTGAAAGAAACTTGTTTCACACAGCATGCATACAACGTACAACACACATTGAACGACTTTGACAGATCAGAGATTTCAAGAAGAGGAGCGAGGACTCTTAACATTTTTACAGCTTATGTGTGGTTGCACGGTTTCTGATTTCCAGTTTAATATCTTCCTACTTGCCAACATGGGAGTTTATAAAAAAAATATATTTCTTGCGCCAGAAGCCAAGAATTTATTTCAGTCCTCTCTGGCTGGTGTACCCGGGAGCTATGAAAGTAGAAGGGCAGCTACCGACTCTGCAGGAGGATGTGAGTGGAATAGCATTGGCCTCTCCAGCAGTCCACTGCTGTTTAAACAGTACAAACACAGGCTCTCTCCATATGGCACCCTTCCTGCTGGGAAGCAAGCCTTTCTAAACTGGAGATCTCCCCTAGCCTTAGCTGTCTTATCACTTGTGTTTGCCAGTGATCATTTCTGTAATACTTTTCTGTCTATAAAACGAGGTTCTAACGTGGCTATATGCAGCTGCACCATGTAAACAAAACTTGCAGGCCATCAAACAGTACTGCTTTTAGTTTTGACCTGAAGAATATAGCTTTTTGTAAAACCGTGGTTACATTTAGCAAAATTAAGAAGCTTTTTAGCTATCTTATATTGCCATGGATCAAGATGTGATTTGAAGGCTGTATTGCTGAACTATTCCACCTAGTTTGAAAGTAACTAGGAACTTGAGAAAGGTTCAATCTGAGAGGGGTGAAAAGTGTGGGTGAATCAAATCAAATCAAATCACATTTATTTGTATAGCCCTTTTTACACGCAAGCATGTCACAGAGGGCTTCACATATGCCCATAGAACTGCCCCTCAACCAACCTAAACCCTCAAGGAAGACAAGGAAAAACTCCCAAAAAAAAGCAGAGTGGGTGAAGCAGAGAGGCAGAATGTTCCCAGAGAGGGAACATGCTTTACGGGATTTAAGTTACCGCTACTTCAATCAATATTGTCCTACAATGAAACATTGAGAGTACAATCTCAATTTATTTTTACGTCAGACACCATAGTACAGAAACCAAAAATGAGCTTATTCTGACCAAGTGGACAAGCCCTGCATATTTTGGTTTTGGTGTGTGTGGAGACAGTCTTTATATATAAAAAAATTGTATTAGCATATAAAGCACTGTGATTATGTAAGTTTATGAAAACACATGTAGGCCCAAAACGGTTAGAGCAGTCACCTGATTCATCCCCCATCAAAAGCGCAAAGTATACCTATCACATAACTGGAGCATATCGACACTGCCACAAACCTGGCACAGTGGCTTAACAAATCCTTCAGTGCTGGAATGCCCTCCCAAATGCATAGTTGCAGTTAGAGGACATCCAAAAGGATAACCTTCATGGTTTTCACATCAGAATAATGTTTCTGATTTTTTTTTTTGCCTTCAGGCTTACATCTCAAAGATTTGTGTGTTCACTTAATAGTCATTTATTATTTCTGAGTTGGTGGAACTGAAGAGCAACTGCTCCTGTTTAGCTGTCAATCTACATGCCCTCTAGTGACAAAGCATATTATTATTATTATAGCCTCTGCACTGGATTAGGAACAGAGTATTGCTTTTCTGATGCAAAACTGACTGTGTATAATAATAGTGCGGCAAAGCGCGGAATTGAAATTGAGATTTGGATCAGAATGATGGTATTTGTCTTATAATGTGGCCTCGTCTATTTGATCAAACTGTGTGGCTCATGGAATCATGAAGCTGATGGACCTTCATCCGAAGATGTGTGGAGTGAGTTATTTTCCCAAAACGGAAGATAGCTAGTTTTAGTTAGCTTCCGTTACCTAGCAACCTAGCATAATACTCGTAGCAATGCTACTACCTGCTAGTGTTACTTGTTAGCCTCCTAATTGTAAATTTTGAAGCCATACTATAGCGTTTGTCATATAGTTTTTGTCTATCGGAAAATAGTCGGTTGGAATGTTCAGAATCACATATGTGTGACGCTACTCCTTAACGGGTTAAGAAAGATGCAATGTTATTTCTCTCTGAAACACTAATAACAACTAAAGTGGGGGGCTTCAGTGTGTCTGCACGAGCCCTGGGAGGAGGTATACTAATAGTGTGCTGTAATCAAATTACTTTGATCCATTTTGGTGCTGGTTGGTGGGCCTTTGCAGGGAGGCGATGGGGCTCATTAATAAAGCTCTCATGCTGAACCAGACCCCAGGGAGAGCGCTGTAAAAAGTGCCCTGTCACATTTGTCAGATCATTTGCATTTAGGTTAAAGCTAGGCCCCTTAATCTTATTTACTGGTCCCACTCCACTGCAGCACAGTGGCATCAGTTTGTGTCTGATAAAACTCTGGTATACTCATTCAATTAAAAGAATTTGCACTGAGATTACAATTAAGACATAGTAGCTACCGTCACGCACGCACGCACACAGGTAATGGTAATGGTAAAACGTGATAGTGTATCGTTTTGTAAATGTATGTGACTGGAAACTATGCAGTGGTTGGTAAAAAAGAGGTTTGGGTTGAAGTTTGTAACCACGCATGTTGTGGTCCTTTAGGTTGTTGTGGGTTAAGGTGGAAGCATCAACGCTGCATAAACTGCTTGCTATTCTTAACGACGTCAAAAGAAAATGTCACGACGCATCGACACTTCCTAACTCTGTCTTCCGGCGTAACAGGAGAAGTACAGCACTGTCCGAAGAAACCTTGTCCTCTTACGTCTCCCGCATTCTGCTTTGCCCGACAGAGATCTCAGGGAACTCGGAGGACATTCCCCTCGTCCGATGGAGGCAGCAGTGGCTGGAGAACGGCACTCTTCTCTTCCACATCCACCACCAGGACGGCAGCGTCAACCTCCCAGGCCAGTCCCCCACCGAAGACCCTGCCAGCGACTCTGCGGAGGAGGAACTACGCATCCTTCACATCTCGGTCATGGTACTGTACTGAACTCATCTGTTAAACATGAGGGTGGGGGCGCAGGGATGACATCAGCAGGGGAAACATCTTCCATTCAGAGGAAGACACAAACGCTAACAACTGAAGCCTAAATAGATTGCTTGATTAGGTTGCACAGGTTTCACTCTTGGCTCAGGATATTTTATGCATGACCTCTAAACTCATGGTGCATGACTGCACGCAGCGTCAGATCTCGTGGATAGAAATGGTAAATGATAAGTCCTAAAGATTTTTCACGATAATGGCCGGGTCTTTCCATAGCCTGTGGGAATATGCTTTTATTGGTTCTTTGATATGCAACATCCCAACCCTGCTTTCAGTTGCCCTTTTACATCCCAAATACATTACAACCTCTCTGTGATGGATTAGATAGATTTTATATAAGGAATATGCAAATACAATTTTAATATGATTAGTCAGCTTCAGAAATATTGCCCAAAGCAAGATCCATTGTATAGAGGGTAATGTTCCTGTATGTTCACAGGCTGAATGTCAAATGATAGCCCGACCTTGAGTCTTGCATCGATGCTGTTCGTCCATTTTCAAACGTCAAACAAGACCACTGAAAATAGGGCAAACATTTGTATTCTGTGCACATACATCTGAGTTTGGCCAATAGATCTCATTTCTCTTTCACTGTTCCTGACGCGGTCATCCCATCTTAAAAGGTTCTTGGCGATAACAGTCGCAAAGCTCTCTTGTCGAGGTGTGGATGAAGAAGGATTAGCATGCAGATAGGACAGACCTAGCAACAGATGGCCGCTGTGTTGCCGTGGAGCCTTCGCCACTCTCTGTCCCCTCTGCAGCTTGTGGCTCGGTCGGAGGGCCGCTCTGGAAATCCAGCGTCGTGTCACTTCGCTGGCTCCTGGTAGATACAAGGTTCCCTGGGGCACCAGCGTCACCTCTCTGTTATTCTTTCTTTCATTCATTCTTTCTTTCATTCTTTTGTTTATGTATTTCTTTCACGCTTACTCTTTCTCTTTCCCTCTGTTTCGCTCTGCCTCCCTCTCTAAACCCCACTTGTCAGAGAGCCATATTCCAATATTTGTCATACGATTCGGACTTTAGGGAATCAACAGCCAGCCCAGTTAGGTTTCCATGTGGCCGTTGCAGCCTGTCGGGCACAGGTCATTGCCTGGCTGCCACACCTGCCGTGCAGCAGTTAAAGGCTCTTGGATGAACAAGTCTATCCTTATAAGCTTGAAATGAGGCCAGCCATATCTAGGGCTTGATCCCATGGTGAATCAAGTGCAATGAACCACACCAAACTCGTCTTTTTGTGGCCAGAATGGGGATCCATCTTCTTTGACCCAAACCAGCTGCCATTTTACACAGCGACTGTACTGGCGATTTAACTTAATACATGTGATGGATAGGCACAGATTGCGCATTTAGTAAAACAAATATGAACTGGAAATCAGTATGCAATTAGTTTGTCTGCCTCTATTGAAAGAACAGTAATGATTAAGTAGACACTGTTGTATTGCAGTTTCGATGCTACAATTGTATGCAGGAGGTTGCTTGTGTGCTGCCACCTCCTCAAGGTGACCAGTGTCTCCTCTGCTGCCCTGCTTGAGCATCTATAATAGATGAGTCACCTTGTGTACCAAGTGTTTCACCACAGGTGAGTGCCTGCCAGTTGAAACACATGTCCTCATCTCTCGCAGGCCCAGAGAAAGAGGCAGTGCCAGCAAGATAAAAGAACCTTTGATTGTCCCACAATGTATCACCACCTATGGAGGTCTTCCCTGAGAACACATTTCCCTTGTATTTTCGGAGTGACAGTGATGGATGAGAAGAGGATTGGATAAGTTAAGGCCCAGGGTAGTCTTCAATACGTTACCATTCCAAAGCAATTATAACGTGGAATTAAGTAAGCAAATGATATACAGTATAGATTGATCTGTCATGTTTTAACAAATCTGACATAATACCACAGATATTATATATCATCCAAAATGGTCTGGCATGTTGACAATAGTATGGATCAGAGCATTTTTTTAATCAGTTCAAGAATTGCAACCACGTCAAAAACTGAAAGGACAGGTTATGACTCTTACGATCTGGTGTGGAGTACATGAAGTTGATTGAATTTTAAAGAGGGGATTTAGGATTGATAAGAAACAAGCAAATGGCCCATTTCACTGTGCGCTTCACAGATCTAGGTTGACAGTGGCTCATGCCCTAATCTGTTGCTGTTTCCCTTGGCTTAAAGTCTCAGACTATTCCCCCAGCTCTGTCTGTCTGAATTCATAAATCCATATTTCTGACTTTTCAGTTTAAGTTTTTTATATTTATTTTCCATCTATACATCTGACTATTACACTTTTAGCTGATGTTAAATACGTAGCGCTAAACAGAGGCTAGCTGCAGCGTTGTGATAATAAGTTGTCTCTCAGAAGGGAAGGAAAGGGTTGAGTTTCTAAGAACTTGACAGCCTTTTATTGAAAAATAAGATGCAGACACAGGCGGAATATTCCTTTATTTTCGAGTATAACAGACAAGCGGACGTTTCGACAAAGTGAAATATGGTAGGAGAGACTGTGGATAAGATGTTCTCTTGAAGACGTACACGATAATCCCTTCCTTGAAAAATATAATAAAGCAAATGACGAAGTAGTTAAGCCTCAGCCAGCTTCCGACTTATAAACGACCTCTTTTCCTCAAGGCACATCCTCTGAAGCCTGTACTTGTGCTGTAAGTGCCTGATAATACCTTGTTTTATGACTGCTCACACCCGGACAGACGGCCCGTTTCCTCTTGCCATTGTCATTTACTCCACAAATGTTACCCAGATCTAATAAGGCCTATCTGGAAAGCAGACATGCAATGACCCTGCCATGTATGCAAGCCCAAGTCCCTGCACTTGACATCTGGTATGGTTTCAAAAATCTGATATGTGCAAAAGATTTAAAACAGACATTAATCATACACAATCAAAGAGGAACTCATGCATCCACCAGGAAGGAAGCTACAATTGAGACATTTATAGAAATCAATTATTTTTCATTTGTCTTCTTTGAAGGTTTTAAGCTAGTTTAGGTGCAGCCCTCTGTGGAATTGCTTGTAAAAAATTGGTTATATAAATACAATTTCATTTAATTTAAGCTCAAGAATGTTTGGCACTTTATACATTTGTGTAGGCTGTGTGGCAGGTTGAGCAGGTGACATGTTTTGTACTGAAGCTGAAGATTTCAGATTGCCCTCAGGGTGAACTAATCATTGTGTTACTGAGTAAAGCACTGTAGAAAATCTCCAAGCCTTAGTAAAACATGTTTTGTTTGTTAGAATGGTAAATTTACTGAACTTTAAATGGAGTTATGGGCTATCTGTTCATGTGGATTGTATGTTTAGCTTACACAAAGTATGAACCTCACACTTACACAAAGCATTCACAGCTACCCGTTAATGAGTCCCTATCCTGTCCTGGCGTCGGATCAGTTTTGAAAATGGATAAGTCAGACCCATGTTCTCATTGACCTCCTCTCGCAATTACTGTAGCACCTTCAAAAGCAAGAACACTGAGAGGTTTACTGAAACGTAAGAGGTGAATGTAAAGAGCAAACGTAAGAAAACATGTGTTCATTATCTGAAAGGAACTCATGAAAAAAAACTTTGGCAAAAATCAGTAGTATAGATTACAGGACATCAATTACATATTATAGTCGTTTGAATAAGACAAGACTGCAATGTTTGTTTTCATTAAATATTCTAAATTGAATTTAATCGATTACGTTTATACCATGAATAACCATTTCCCGTAGGAAACCTTCTGCTGTGTGTGTAATGGAATTTTTAAATTTTCAATTTTACTGTGTCAAGCTCATAACACCTTTGGAAGAAAGTCCCATTAACTGTCGAAAAGCTTCCAATTTCATATATAGTCAACCAACAAAACGCAGAACCATTTACCTCAGAGTCAACAAAAAAATCTCTGCTCGTCTGGCTGACATCTACTCATGATTGTCCTCCTCCCACTTATAACTGGATCCAGACAAGACAGAGCTGCTCTTCATCCCTGCCATATCCTCTCTGGCACCAGAGCTCTCTGTGGCAGCCTCCCGCTCGTCAAGAAACCCCGGCGTCATCCTCAAGACAACCTGGATTTCAAGAGACACATTTCCTACACAGCATAAAGAGAAACATGACAAAGTCCTCAACCCAGCTGCTCGTCCAGGCCACAGCACTCAGCCGTTTTGATTACTGCAACTACTCCTCCTCCTGCAAATCAATGACACTTGCCTATGCTGGTGTTAACAGGCCGAGCCCTGCTTCCCTCCAGGGCATAATCCAGCCATACGTACCGACTCAGGCACTTTGGGTCGTCTTGTGACCCCTGTGCAGTGAAATAAGGGTCCTCGCACCCCCAACATGTGGTGCTTCTCTTTCCGTGCTCCACAGGGGTGGAACGACCTCCTCTCTCGACTTTGCACCTCTCCGTGCCCATGGTACTTCTGCCGTGGTCTCAAGAACCTCCTCTTCAAGCTTCACTTTGAATAACTTCTTACATTTTTCTAAGGACGTCAAAAGCAGCACTTTGCATTTGTGATCCTGTTACACTATTTGGCATGAAACTGAATTCACAAGATCTCGATGTTATGATATACTTAATACTATATATTTTTGTATATCATCGTTTTTTTCTGCTGCACTGTAAGAGGCATGTGTGTACTGTATATTCTGTTGATAAATTGCATAATTCCAGCTATTAGGTGTACCCTACTATTCAAACATCGTCTCTATTTGTACTACAGTAAGTAGATTACCGACTAAAGTTATGTAATCCTTTGATGTTTGGATTAGTGCTATTGGCTCTATAAAAAATTACAGCCTCCTTAGTTCACCCTTTGATTCACTGAAATGTACAACATTATTACACATTTTCTCTGTCCTCTGCTTTCATGCTTGGTATTCAGTTTATGGTTTGATTTAAGTACCTTGCTTGTTAAAGTAAATTTGATATATTCAGTTGACTGCCAATTGTATTTGTCATGTATTCCCCCAATTATTAGTGTAGCTATCCAAACAGACTTGTGCAAAACCTGTCTCTAAGTGGCTCTTAAGAATGACTCATCCAACATTAGGTTGTGGTACTGTAGCCATTTCAGTAGCATTGGAATCAGTGGTGGACATGTTCTGTGAATATAATACTAAAGTATCTAAATTATTCCATAGTCCTTTTTGACCACTGTGCATACTGTTTTGCTGCATAAGTGACCCATATCACACTTTCAATTTAATAACCTTGATTATGCAGAATAGGCAAACACTAATGTAAATTACTTTTACTTTTGACTTAATGTAAAATCAATTCAAGCAGGTGAAACACTTATCCTTCTCTATGTATACCTTCTGCTGTTAAAGTGGGATTTCTCCATTTCAGAGACTGATGGAACTAAACTCCCCATATTTATCTTCATCATTGGGTGTGTCTTTTGTATAAAAATAGATTAATCATAAGTGCTGTTTTGACAAATATTTGTATTTGTCTTAGAATTTGAGTTTGAGTTAGTCTTAGAATAAGTCTTATAATTGGAATTAGAACATATTTTTTTCTGTTGGGGAAACCGAGTCAAGTAGGTACAAGCTTTCACACTGTTTGTCTCTGTGTGTGTGTGTTTGCAGGGGGGCATGATCGCCTTGCTTCTGTCCATCCTGTGCCTGGTCCTCATCCTCTACACCCGCAGACGTTGGTGCAAGCGCCGCCGCGTGCCCCAGCCTCAGAAGAGCGCCAGCGCCGAAGCGGCTAACGAGATCCACTACATCCCCTCGGTCCTCATGGGCGGACAGGCCAGGGAGAGCCTCAGGAACTCCCGTGGCCAGGGCCACAACTCCAGCGGCACACTGAGCATCCGAGAAACGCCTATCCTGGATGGCTATGAGTATGACATCACAGATCTGCGGCACCACCTGCAGCGAGAGTGCATTAATGGGGGCGAGGACTTCACCAGCCAGGTGACACGCACTCTGGACTCCTTGCAGGGATGCAATGACAAGGCCAACATGGACCTCACACCAGGTGAGTTGGTACAGTACACAAAGAAACACGCACAAACACATTTGTTCTCGTACAATCATGTCGAGGACATATTCACACACATTCTAAACAAGTGAATTTTTTATTTATTAGTTAGCAACATTTGTCAAATGACAAATGCGATTACTTGGCCTGCAATAGAAAACAGAACATTTACCGGTAGTTAGAAATGAATATTTGGCAACTGATTAAGGGATACTCTGCACTTATTAAAGAGTCGATTTATATGCATGTCCATAAGTTAAAAATGAATACAGTGATAACCTGAGCATGTTCTCATTAGACAGCTCAGTATTGTCTAGTCGGCCATCTGTGTTTATATTTCCACTTTTATTTGATTCAAATGTTCAAAATACTGTTTTCTGTTCGGTGTATGGAGACCCTGATGTATGGTGGCTGGACTGGCTATTTAGAATGAACTTAAATATTCAAAGGATTTTGTTTAGGAAATATCGTAATTTGTCATCAGTGGACCTTAGAATTTAGAACAACCCCGCTGAGAAATATGGCCCAGCAGTGATGTGGAACACCCAGAGAATTTCAATTAGTAGTAGACATACTTACTCGATTCAGAAGAGAAATAAAGACTCTTAAAACGAATTTGATCTAAGACAGCATGTTTCTAAGAGAACACAAATATACCGAGAGGTAATTGAAGTGGGCTAATGCCATGCCTTCCACATCCACTGGGACATGCAATATCCTAGAATATGTTCCATGCTATAGTATGAACAAATTATATTTGGAGAAAAGTAAGATGTTGAATAGACTAAATAAACAACTCGCTAGTGGACTAATGCAGTAGTCTCCTACAGTTGCAAAATCAGCCAGTTAGTCTACCGGTACTGAGACTAATTCAAATATAAGCTTTTGGGGTACCACTATTATAATTCAACTGCTGAATATTTAATGGATGTTTTCTATCACAATCAGTAACTGACAACACAAAGCTGTCCCTGATGAACAAATACAAGGACAACATGATCGCCACCAGCCCCATTGACAGCAACCTGCAGCAGAACACCCTGCTACCTCACAACACGTCCACCAGCCAACGCAAACGCCTGTCCAGCAACACCCGCGGTGAGTGTCCATCTCCTACCGTGTGCTCCATGCTTCCATTCCAGGCCCTCCTAATGGATGTTCTCCCTGACAGGAGGAAACATAAAAAAAAGGCCATGTCATTAAAATGAGATGTCTGGTCCCCTGAGTTGACCCCTCGATAATAATCCACTGTGTCACATTGCCCACAGCATGTGTGAATGGTTTATTTAGAGGCTACGGAAAGCAATTTTTGAGTGTTGGGGGGAGTGTAAGGGGGATCAGAAGAATAATGAAGTGGTTCTGGAACAACTAGCTTAGATGTATGTGACAATATACAGGAAGAAAAATTGTCTACCATACATAGTCAGATATATGAACCAGCTAAGGGTGCGTGTTCATAATAGAGTCTGACCTTGGAAAAGCCTTTGAATTGATGGGAAGATTGACATACATTATTTGTATAATGACAATTGCATTTTTAGCTTATTAGTAATTAGTGTGAAAACCTGACCTTACATTACGACTGTAGTTGTAATGTTTTATTTTTTCATACTTTTTTATGTGTATCGTACCTTGTGACTTTCTCTTGTAAAATAATTTCCCCTTTTTCTCTCTGACCTTGACTGGAAACCGGTAGTCACACACCTGCAATGGCTTTCTGCTCCATAATGAGAAGCCAAATCTAAGTTCACTCAGGAAGAGAGACAAAAGACCACAAACCTTATTATATCAAGACCTGTGTACCCGATACAATTCAAACCCTCAAGTTCCAGTTTCATTCGGTATTCCAAGTGCTGTGAGGCAAAACACTTTCAGGACCAAACAAAATGTGCTGAAGATCCAATCTGTTAGCTCTTAATTTAATGCAATAATAAAAGCATACCATGTCTGTGGGGGCCAACGAATGGTGGTTTTCTTCTGCCTCTGTCTGTCTGAGTTATAAAAGGCCTTTGGTCTTTTAAGCAATCTTTGACAGCCCTTTGGCTGCAGTGACAGAGGAAAAAGAGGGATAGATAGAGAAAGAGAGAGAGGTTGTAGACTTCAGAATTAAACATACAAACATTTGCATATTTTTCGTATTCATTTAGTTCAATTTGTTTATTTTGGAAGCACCAGAGGACGAAGCACAGGCTAGAGGAAAAAAAAACGGCACATTTATTATCTAGTTTTTTCAGCTCTTGATGTTGAAATGGTGGGGATTGGACTCCCATGTGACTTTGTTTTTCCCTTATTACAAACCCCTCAGTGTCTCCATGTATCCAATGTTCTTAGTCCTGTATGGAAGGAATAAGGATGACTAACCCTATGATTATTTTTTTTGTCATCTAGGCTATTGTTTTTGTTTGGCCTTGCATTGAAATCTGGTAAAATATGCACATTAGAACTTTTGTTATTCCCAAAGGGAAGTTAATATCTCAAACTGTATGACTGGAGGTGCTTAAATGCTTAAAATCATGTTACAGTGCAACTGTCGACAACATGTGACAGACTTGCTTAATGACAGACTTGAAGGAGAATAATACGATTCTGCTGTCTTATGGTGCAGCTGTTGTATTCTTGGTGTGTTGTCTGAGTCTCAGAGGGCCTTTCTTCCCCTTGTTACATCAAGCCCATCAGTCGGCTCTTGTCATTACAGGGGAATTGGAGGGCGGTCTCCAAAAATCTTTAATTAAGGAATAGAATAAAGTTGAACAGAGAGTATGATGAGGTAGTTGCATATGAATCACAGAGACTGTTTTTACGAATGTTTAAGAACCTGTTAAATCCTCTCCCAGTTGTACCTTCCAGGCAACTGATCAATTGACACATCCAAGTCAGTTGAGTGCAGCTCTGCCTACAGCTGTTGTTACAGCTCTGTTATTTGTTTTGTTTGGGTAGCGTGTTAGTCACCAGAGATTGACATTCCGGCGTCATTGCAGTTGGTCCTCCATACTAAATCAAGTTGCAGCCCTCTGAAAGCTGAGACCGAAAAGAATTTCTGGTGTTGTCAGAGCGAAACGTGTGTGTGCCCTGTCGTGCATTCCGATTACCAATCAACGCCTCGTGTTGGAATATTCAGGAAAGCACACACTTTATTCGTCAACAAAGAGAAGTGCACCTTTTTGGCCCTTGCCTAATTGCTGAGGCTTACATGTCCTCTTTAGCTGTTACTAAAGAGGACAAAACAAAGAGTACCCTTAATTCTTTTGAATGTGCTTCCTTTCTCTGTGTTTCTCAACAAAAAAAAACGAACTTGCTCTCTATTTTTTGTGTCCTCTAAAAGCTTGTTTTTCTCAGTCTAAAGTTGTGCAGTATATGTGTCACCACCTCATAAAGATAAGTTATTTTCTTGAAGACACATTAGTGATTTTGAGGATTTTGAGGATTTTTTGATTTCCAAAGAAATGTCTTTGGAGGCTCATGTTTCACAAACATGAGCCTCCAAAGACATTTCTTGTGTACACGTTCTTCCATTAATATCTCTATTAAGGAACATACTGTACAGTATCTCTTGTTTGTTAGTGTGCCTGTATGTGTGGATTTGAATATTATTTCTCTATATCTGAAACATTTTTAAATAATTAATTTGGCTTTGGCACTGCACTAGAGGAGCAAGCCTTAGCTGTGAAGATTATTATTTGTGCTTGCAGCATGTCAATGCCCTTCAAAGGAATGCCACTGCAGTGCTGTCATCAGAAAGGCCTGCTCCATATCTTAGTTTCTAAAGGTATAGTATGGTGGATTGCCAAGATTGTCACCAATATTTACTCTCAACCATTGTTTTGGGAGGAATCTTCTCAGGCATAATCATACAGTAGATAATGCCTTAGTTTAGATTTTTAACACCACTGTCAGGATCCATTTTGAATGAATATGATGATACAAGGAACTCCAACTGAGGCTGCACAGCTTAATGCTGTGTTGTGTTTGTCTGCTTACTTTGTGATAGCAGGCCCAGTAACACTTGTTACGTTTCCCTCTACATTTGTAATGGCTGTGCCTCCACCAAATGTGGTTCTGTTGAAATCCAATCCTGTGGGTACACCGAGTTATTCTCTTGTTCATTATTTCCTGTTCAGATATTAAATCGTCTCGATCTGAATGTTTTAAAAGAGAAAAGCAGGTAGAATGCATGGGTGTATTGCCCCCTGTTTTAAATTGGGCCAGAAACAGTTTTCCTGTCTTAGTTATCTGTGATGGATCATCGATATGAAGCACAAACATGGAATGGCACAAAAAAATTATACCCCAAACTGAGTCTGCATCCCGTACCCAAACCCATGGCCTGGTCTTCTCCTGTGTCCCTCCCTCCTGCAGGGTAATGACAGCAGCTGTCCTCTGCTGTGCTGAGGAAAGTACAACCATGTTGTTTCATCAACTTTTTATCCATCCCGATAGAAAACCTCTGGTGTATTTAGTTTCTGTGCTTTCCATATTGAAATCTAATAAATGTGTTTGTATTAATCAGATCCTAAGGAAAGAAAGAATGTACACAAGTTACATGCCGTTCGTAAAGACAGATCGATACCAAGTGTCTGTAATCCTATTGCGTGGGTGTATCAAAGGCCTTTAACAATTATATGTACACGATGAGTAGATTATGTCTCCCTGAATTGTTTTAGCATCTTGTATGCACAATATCTATCTAGTTTATTTGGACTACTTCACTGCAAGCATCGGCCTTACACTCAGAAAAGTGTTGCAAAGGTCTGTTCAAGTCAATGGTTTTATGATAAATTAATTAATTCACTGCATTATCTTACCAGAGAATTTCATTTGTCTCACCTTGACTGGATAACCTTGAACAGAATCATTGCAACTGCCATTTAGATTAAATATTGAAAAGAAATCCGGTAACATTAAACAACGTCCGACTCCTACCATACCACAACGTACCACAAAGTAGCTTTTGATGGCGTTGCCATATTAGCAACAAAGAGGAGACAGGGTCATTTTAATGCATAGTTTTGTATGAATCCCACAGCGGGTTCAACCTTCTTGAACCCAGAGGGGGACTCTGGCACGGAGGCCGACAGCGAACCCCAGCTGACCTTTTACACTGACCCCAACCGCAGCAGGCGGCGTAGCCGAGGTATGCGAAACGGTAATGCCAACAGCGCGTGGGGCTCAGGGGGTAAGGAGGCCTTCACTACGTATACACCATCTCATCTGTACCATCGCATGGTGACCGAGGCAACACAGTCGATAGTGTTAAAACCATGACAATTTGTGGATTTTTGACATTGCTGGTTGTGTACGTAATGTTACAAATTGTCATGGATCGAGTGATTTTGATCTTTTTTTTTTGCATTGCTGAATATTTATTGTGTTTATTAATTTAAAAAAAAATCCATGTGTGTATCAATTCGCTGTCAAACTTTATAACAATACTGTATTGTAATTATGCACATGCACTGTGTGTCATGTGCATGCTGTGTCTGCTGTGCTGTGTTGTGTTGTGGTTTCCTAGTGTAGGGAAGGAGAATGGCTGTCAAACTCCGGGCTCTGTTCTGCCAGACACACCCGCCTTTAAAACACCTCCAGCCCAATTAAGCCCTGTTCCTCCTGCACAGGTTTCATAAACAAAGAAATACAAATGTGCAGCCAACACCTTTAATTAGTGAAAGGTTTAAGAATAGAGAATGTGTTTGCACTCCCTCCTCTGTATGTGAACTGCGATGCTGATCTCTTTTTTCTTTCAAACTAAACATAGTGACTTCACTGTAAGATGCAAGTATTGTTTTTGGTACTATATGTAAAGTGGGCATTACCCAGGTATCTTTGTTAGTGAAAAAGTAGAAGATAGAGAATGGATTACTGCTCATTTTTTGCTTTATCCAGTGTAGTGTGAAATTAAATATCAGGCACTTCTTTCAAAGTAACGTGATGAGTGCGTGCACAATAAACTCTCACGACACCCATATAAAAAGATTGTGTGTGTGTTCGTTTTTGTGCTCTTTATTTAAAAGTCTAAAAGATGAACTATAATCTTGCTGCCTTCCTCTTGGCAAGAAAATGAAAACGAGAAGGCAAATACCCCTCTGAACCATATTCATTTTGTGTTATTTTTTGGTTTTCCATAGTGCTACGGTGGCACTGTTCAAAGGTAAACTCTTATCTCTGCGCCAGTGAGCGCGGGCAAGCCAAATCTCCCAAAGGCCAGTGGTTTGATCCAGAGGTCCCTTTCATGGGCCTTAAGCCCAGTGATGGCTTGTTTATAAGCAGGTCCCTTGTGGAGGTGCAGAGAAGAGGAAATAAAAAGTGCGGTCACTGCTTCAAATACCTCCTCTTTGTTGTCTATCTGTCTCTTTCACCAGCAGGTTCCCCGCGAAGCCCCATCAATAAGACCACCCTGACTTTGATCAGTGTCGTCAGCTGTGTGATCGGCCTGGTCTACTCCTCACATGCCTCCTGTGGCCTCAATGTCCGGGTCATCCTCCACGTTCCGGAACACCTCATCGCCGATGGTAACGCCCTCCTAGAATTCCCCTTGATGGTTGTGGCTGTTCCAGACCCCTTAGGACTACACTGACCTTTGCGAAGCTCTCAGGGAAGTTCTTTGTAGGATTGAACAGGTCCCAACTTGGTTAGCTTTCCGAGGTAAATGCGAGGTCGATGACTGGTCTCTCTCCCCTAGTGAGTCCTCAGATGTGACCTGAAAGCATCAAAGCACATTCAGGCCAGGTCACAGTGACCACCCACCGCATCATCACTCTTCCTCTGTACCTTCTGAGAGGTGGGATCATCTTGCTAATGAATTTCAATGTAACACCTGCAGAACAGCACTGCGGGGCCAAGTACTCACTCTTGGCTCATTGGCATTTTTCAGCTATCACGGGAGCGAGCTGGCAGTGCAGATATATTATGGACTGTGACTTGCCTCACTCATCTATCATTTCAGCTTTGATTTGATTCCGAGCTCCAGAATATTCTGTGTGTGTGCTGGACGAAATTAAGATTCCAGGAAGCCAGTCAGAGGGAGCAACTTTGAAAGGGGAGATGAAAGATTGCACATTTGCCTTTTGAATTACAAAACTCGGATCGATTTAGAACGTGTCCATAAATGTCTACACAATCTTATCAGATGTAATTTGATGTCATGGTGAGGCTGATGACAATCTTGAGGTTTTTTTTTTTACTGTGGGAAACTATTTATGCAACAGATGTGCAGAGTTCGTCAAAATATTGAAATTAGTTACAGGAATGGGAAGTCACACTCGTCTACCCCTTTCCACATCAGGGAAAGACATTTTCTCACAAATGTTATTTTCTTTTATTGGCATGTTATAACATCTACGCCTATAGGGCGTTTAAAGCGGAGCAGCAAGCAACATTGTTGTGAATTTGCTGAAGGACTGTTCTGTGCCAGCAATGCACCAAACAAATAATAATTCATGTTGTACAATTGTCATACAGGAAACATGCATTTGAATTGTGTTTAGTAACCTACTTTTGATTATTGTTGTTCAATTATTGGCATACTGTTACAATTAGTGGAACATCCACTTATTCACCTTATCAACATTCCATGTTAAAAAAGACTCAATGTGAGTAAATGAATAAATGAATCAAGTGTTGCTTTGTTTTTTCCCCATGGTGACCCGAAGGGTCCAGATTCATTTTGCTGCAGGGCAGTCAACTGGACGCATCTGATTGGCTGAACCCAGCGCAGGTTCTGCTCTACTACCAACAGAATGCCAGCGGGCCCTGGATCAATGAGCTGTGTGGACGCCGGATTCTGGACCCCTGTGAACACCAGTGTGATCCTGAGACAGGTAGCAACACTGGCTGCTTTAAGGATCTGACTTCAAGTTTCAAGTTTTTATTGTATTGTACAGAACAACACAAGGTCAGATTGGGCACTGAAATTCTTGGGACAAGACAACGCAAGCAACCTAGCATAACATAACAAATAAGTACTAAGAACATACATTACATCTATGATAAGCTCAAATAGAATACAATAAAAATGATAATAATAGACATCCTAATATACAGAAAAGTATGCAATATACAATATACTAGACCTCTAATACACATAATGACCTATACTAACCTTATAGACCTATACTAACCTAGAACAGACCAACTGTCGTCTTGGGAGGACAGTTGTTCTCTTGGTGTGTAGGGATGAGTATAGCTCAGTGGTTGAACGTTTGGCTGCAAATCAAGAGGTCTCAGATTCTAATCTGCCCGTCACTTTGGATAAAAGCATTTGCAAAATTAATACAGTATTAGCGGGTTCACCTCTCAAAGTGACATCAGCAAAACGCTGCAAAAAGTTGTGGGCCTGCAACTGACATTATCCTATCAGCCTGGCAAATCATTTGAGTGAATAAAAAATTTAAACATTGAACTGAGGAACATTGTAACACGCTGACTTCAGTAGCCTGACTTGCATGTGTACAGTAACTTCATGTTCCTTAACAGAACCATCCAGTAGTTCAGACCCTCGCTACTGACACAGTTGGAACAGTTTGAGCTGAGCACCAGTGAAAAGGCCAAGAACACATGAAATATGTACAACATTTATAAAAAAGAGTTTCTCAAGTGAGAGGACAGGCAGAAGACTGACATTATAAGAACACAAATATTTAGCGTAAGTCTTTATTGGAGAACCCACATATACCCACATTGCAAACCATAGTATGAACAGTAACACATAAATAGTCTTCATGAATATTTTGCTGTAATTATTGAACTCCCGTTCCTGTAGGGAACATAATGAAATAATTTACCATCACTCGTTAACTGATATAATTGTGGTGTGCATCTATATTTTCATAACTTGACCTAAAAATACATTCTCCATGAATGGTGTTGGCGGTAGAGCAATGCTTGCAAGGACTCTGTAACCAACAGCCTATGATTATGAAAATGTCCTTTTATTTATCGTCTAAAACAAGTTGCCGATGCAGGCACATTTTCGTTCCAACCAGTGTTGGCTAAGAAAGAGGATGCATCTTATGAAAATAACATGCAGGTATGACCAATTCCACAGTAGTATCCAGACATCTTTCAAGATGAAAACACACACCCATGAATAAAGCCAATGTCAGTGTAAACTATCATTTCATACAATATAACCCAGCAACAGATCATCACCGAAACATAAAATAAACTATACTGTTACCGTTGGTTTATTAGATCAGGTGCATCAGTAGACATGTCCACATGTATACTTGTGAATGAATACCCATTATTCGAAATGGGTATTCATTCGCAGCGGTTGCACCAAGATCGTTAGTAATGACAGGGCACCATTAACTCTCCAGTTGCCAGTAGAGGCCAATATCCCATGTTGCAGATATTTGAAGAGGAGTTCTGTGTTTGTATCTGTTATTCAGTGGGGGGTGTCTTCAGTGGGCTGAAGAGAGAATTCTGAGACCCTAAATGTATGAAAAATAAGTCAGACCTCTGGGATATATGCCTGCATTTCTTGAAATGTAATACGTAATTTGAGGCTTCTGCCCCTAAAAATGAAATATAGAACAGGAAGCTTGGTGCAATGCTTCAATAATTACATTGTGTTTTTCATATGATGCATTCTTAATGAAACCTCTGTGTGCTGGGAATGGGATTGCAAGGTGCCAGATAGCTACAATATGGCCTCAACTCAATCCTTTTTGAGCTGAGGATACTGATGAAAACTCGGATGGGTCGCGACAATTGGAAATATTAAGAGAAGGTGAATTTGAATGGCACTATGAGGATCTTATAGGTTTTGACGGTGCAGTTTGCTCGGTATCTGAGACATTGTTTATGTGAACTCTGGGTCATTTGAACTGAAATGATAATAAATAAATTAGCAGTCCACTGATGATGGATCCCAAAAAGCAATCATGTAACGAGTTTTAGACACTAACTATGATGTCATAGCGCTGATAGGTGTTTTCTTATACAATCCATGTCCTCCATAGTACATTTAACAAAGTACCAATTATATATCCAGTCAAATGTGCCCATTTGGAGCTTTGCCAACAGCAGTGGATAAACAACATCCAGTCGTGTGCACAGGGCAATAAGAGTAGGTACTGAACCCTTATGAGACAAGGTTCAAACGGTGCTTGCAATGACAAAACAACAAGACAATACAGAGCCATATGTGCATCGCATTTCTATGGTAGACAGAAGCCTAGGACTAGATGGTGTCATTGTGTAATCAGGTTATATATTAGTTATAAGTAAATGTACTTGTTAATGAGATGTTGAACAGCTGCGTTCACAATAAATGCTTTAGAATGTCTATGAAATGGTGTCATTATGTGTTCTTAATTATAGTTATTTAAGCATACAGTGTGCTTTATACTCAATGCAATTAAAACTAAAGTAAAAGCCTAAGGGCTTACTTTCAGTTTGATGCAGAGTTTGAGATGAACGGTATAACAACCTTTTAAGTAGCTATATGTGGAGTTTTGTATGTCTTCCATGGGGGGGGGGGGGGGGGTTAAGCTGTTTGTGAGCCCTTAACCTAAAACAATTTTCTATCATTGTGTAAGACAAAAACAGTACTACAGTAACTACAAGAGGGTGACTCTCAGTTTGAAGCAGAAACGTACAGTCCTAGTGTAAAAAGACTTGCCAATCTTTTAGCACAGATTGTCCCTTTGCTAAGACAACAAATCTTTGCTTAGGCCACAATAAAGAATTACCTCAACATCCATTAACAAATTAATTTCCTGACGTCATTGTCCTCCATGCTAATATACAACTGTGGTGTTAGCATGACCCTCTAAGTAAAGCGATTTCCATTTCCCTCTCACAGACACATACACACCCCAGAGATACTGCCCTTTCCCCTATTCCTTGTGGAACACAGACCCTAGGATGTCAGTGAGTCACTATGAGTATCCCCTTTGCTCCGGCTGAGTTTCCCCCATCAATCTTCCTGAGTGAAGTTGGGGCAACTCCTCTCCTGTGTGCTGACAACAGCAAGATGTGCTCCACTGTTCCTGATGGCTCTAATAGCCTTCGCTGATCTGGAGACTGATGGGAAGAAAAAGCACACGCACACGCATCTTACCAGCACACGCCTCTTACCAGCACACGCACACGCATCTTACCAGCACATGCATCTTACCAGCACACGCATCTTACCAGCACATGCATCTTACCAGCACACGCATCTTACCAGCACCCGCATCTTACCAGCACACGCATCTTACCAGCACATGCACATGCCTCTTACCAGCACATGCCTCTTACCAGCACACGCATCTTACCAGCACACACCTCTTACCAGCACACGCCTATTACCAGCACACGCATCTTACCAGCACACGCATCTTACCAGCACATGCACATGCCTCTTACCAGCACACGCATCTTACCAGCACATGCACATGCTTCTTACCAGCACAGACCTCTTACCAGCACACGCATCTTACCAGCACATGAACACGCATCTTACCAGCACATGCCTCTTACCAGCACACGCATCTTACCAGCACACGCATCTTACCAGCACATGCACACGCATCTTACCAGCACATGCACACGCATCTTACCAGCACATGCCTCTTACCAGCACACACATCTTACCAGCACACGCAAGCACGCAACACCGGGAGGTTACATAGAGAGTCATCACAGTCCACAACTAATTGGCAAGACGAGGAGTCTGAGCACGCCACAGACTGGAAGCTCGTACAGCACCTGTCTCGTGCTAATAAGGTTTAAGTGGATTGAAAAATGTAAAATACAAAATCAAAAGAGCGACAAGATAGTTTGTCCTTCTCTTAGCATTGCTCTTTTGAACTGTGTCAATTTATTTTCTTTTTTTGTCTTGTCGTAGGTGATTGTCTCTGCCTAGATGGCTATATGAAGGACCCGGTCCACAAGCATCTTTGCATCCGCAATGAGTGGGGTCCAAATCAGGGGTAAGTAAAGATAGAGGAGGTGTGAAATGCATTTCACGATACAACCTGTTGCCAATTCAGACTAAACCGACACTAGGGAAAATTAAGATACCGTCACCATTCATCCTGAAGACCTGTTTTGTACTAGAACTGAAGAGCTGTTGAATTTGGACATAATTAAAAGTGTTTTAAGTAGAGAAATCAAGAGAAACAACTAAACTCAATCCGGCCAATTTTCACTTTTTCATCGGCTGTGTAAAAATGTAATTACTGGTTATAACTGAGTAGTAATTTCATTAGCACACGGTTTTGCCAACACTTCATAAAAAGGGGTGTTTGACATGACGCAAGTGCAAAGTAAAAAAGCTGTGTCTAACTATGAATTGAATCAACCTTTTGATCTGCGTCATACTGTAATAACTCGGTAAACATGAGTCTGTGAACAGGGCTCACCTGCGTTTTACCAATGTTACTAGGACGGTGTGAAGGGGATATGAGGCTGTGCTTGCCAGTTAATATCAACATGATTGCTCTTTGCTAACATGTTCAAAGCCATTCTATCATAGCAACTGCTTAACAAAATAACAGGTGATAAACAAATATGAAACCCCTCAAAAGTAATTGCTAATTGGATTTGTTATCTTCTCAGAAGCATTTCATTTCAAGTTGTGACAGTTGTGAAAATGTACTGTATTTCAAAAGTAAATTTAATCTTTGTAATTTAATTGGGCGACAAATGTGTATATGACAGTAGAACACTGAAAAATAAACTTCTCTTATCTTTCTGCAGCTGTAGGGCCCATGTAATTTTGACATTCGTCAGAATACTGTCTACAGTTTGGCCCCATAACTTGAAATTGGCACATATTTCTCCTCCCTGGTATCTCCCCCCCCTTTAGTTATTCCCCGCTCTCATAGTCTGAGTCTAATAGAGACAGCCTGCAGGGGCAGCTTAAATGTTTAATGACCAAGCCCCTCTGGCTTTGGGCCGTTATCAAGTTTTGCTGCTCTTTTGCCTACAGTATTGTAGAAGCTTACTCAGAAAGACATCAGGCCCTTGTCACTTCTTCTTTCCTCACTCTGTAGACAGTTAAGTCCCCAAGCTGCCAGTGTCTATTAATCTTCATCATTTCCCCCCTCAACTACTCTCCCAGCACTGGTAAATATATAGGTGTCTAAGTCACATCTAGTGTCACAGACTGAGAAACACATTTTTCTATCTGGGTGTTTACTCACAGCATCTGTCATACTAGTTTTGATTTGTGGAATTTTTGGTAAAAATAATTTGGTGGGGTCAGGGGGTGGATGGTTGAAATCTGTTTTGAAACTAGTTTGCACTAGAAGGCCATTTTGTTGTGTGTTCAAAAAGAAAGTTTCACTCTTTTATCTTATTATCTCTTGTTAGACCCTGGCCTTATACCATTTTCCAGCGTGGATTTGATCTGGTGATGGGAGAACAGCCATCCGATCGTATTTTCAGGTAGGAAAACCTTACAAGTTTTATGCGACCACAGTTTATTGGTATGGATTATAAAGTATTGGTTTGAAAATGACACTTGCCTACTCAAAAGGTAATGAAATCACTCCTCATTTGGAGAGGTATTTTGTACTTCTTTAGATGGTACTTGTGTAGAATGAAGATAGCCCCCAAGACTGAACAAAACAGAGGAAGATTGTACACATTCTGAAATGATACCCTTTTTCATGCTTACGGTTTTGTTTACAGAAAGACAGACTTCTATGATGTCATCTATGATGGCAACAGAAGTCATGTGTGTAGTCATTTTGTACTTCCTATATATAAAACAACAACATTCAAAATCGTACATGGAATTCTCATTGTAGATAATGGTTTGTTGAATAGAATGTGAGAGATAATGGAATTGTTGTAGAACATCTCTGTTATGCATTATATACAATTTCATGGTAAGTTTGTCACACTGACAATCAGTCGTTTGAGTCTCCAGCACATCACACTACCCATCCTGCTTTCTGCTTTACGTTACAAATGGATTGTGATAAAAAAATATGGTGGGAAAGTCCCTACCAATAAACAGTTCTCTTTCCTTTGAATCCCCGAGACCTGCATCTTCAAAAGCCAATAGAAGTATGGCAACAACACTGATTACCCTGCATAGCACTGCTCTCAACCAAAGCAGTTTTTTTCCCAAGACAGATTTAGTTCATCTCATGGTTATAAGTGATAGCTTTGTTGGTCACCAAGAGTCTGTGAGAACTGCCATCGAACAAACATCTCTGTGATTTCTTTTGATACACTTGCTTTTGCTTTACAATGTTATAACCGGGGTTTCTGTCTCAATATTCTGTCCAGCGTAGCATTTAAAGTGTCTTTGTCCTGCATCATTTCACACCGACCTCAATTCCAACCTCATCTAACTGATGTGTTTTCCTACAGATCTGGAATATGGACAAGCAATTTTAAGGACAGCCGTTAACTTAGTTACTCATCCGCAATCGTATAATTCAACGAGCAAGCAATAGGCATTGTGGCCATGAATAACAAAGTCCTGAAAAAAAACAAATGTATATTTTTGTTGTACTTCAGGCTAGAATGAATCGTCAACTGTGTGCTTACTCGGTATGATCCCAGTATTGTATATTTGACAGTTGTCCTAAATCAGGTTTCATAGCAAGTTTTAAAAACTGTGCCATAAACAGTGCATCAGATATGCTTGTTCTGTGTTTTGTTGCAGTCACATTATCAGGAAGGGCTGCTTACCTACAGATAATCTGCCTGTACAATGAAAGTAATGCATTTGTCACCCTACAAGGGAGGGTATGAGCTCAGTACTGCAGAGGACCCTTAAGGAGCCATTCTTAAATGGACATAAAGACTTATGAGACTGCTAGCATTGGCTCCCTTGGAAATAATTGGGAAATAATATGGTTTTAATAGACTTCCCGTGCTCATAATCACCCGCAAGAACCCAGTGCACTATATTAAATGGTACTGTAGGATGTAGAGAATTGGATTCGTATAAAGCTGAAGTTGGAAAGAGGGAAAGTAATTGGACGGACGTAATTAAGCTTTCCCCTTAACAGCGGTTTAATCATTACATTTCTAAAGTGACTGGTAATGCATGCAGTTCTCCCGATCCAGTGCCCTTTACTTATGCTAAGTTAGCAATTTATTAGATGCAAATTGAACAATGTGAACGCAAAAATGTGTTAAGTCTGCAGAAAACTGTTGTTAACCATTTAATCAACAAGTTATTTTCAACAATGATGCATACATAATATATTAGCAGTTGTATTGCATTTGATGTTAATCAGAATACACTGTTTAACTTAAATCCTGCTTAAGACTTACACTTCCTGTGCATCACATTAAAAGATTGATGATATTCATAAAAATAAAAAATAAAGAATTGTTGTAAAATAATTGGTCCATTACTCCACAGACTTAACGTCATCAATGTTCTTCAGGCTTGACTAGTTTTGTTTTCTGACCATTCTAAGGACTCAAATTTGAGTTCATTGCTATGAATGAATCATCATTCACCGTTAAGAGGCCTGTTGTGCGGGACTACCAGTAACTGCTATGTTATTAACCCGTTAAGGAGTAGCGTCACACATATGTGATTCTGAACATTCCAACCGACTATTTTCCGATAGACAAAAACTATATGACAAACGCTATAGTATGGCTTCAAAATTTACAATTAGGAGGCTAACAAGTAACACTAGCAGGTAGTAGCATTGCTACGAGTATTATGCTAGGTTGCTAGGTAACGGAAGCTAACTAAAACTAGCTAGCTTCCGTTTTGGAAAAATAACTCACTCCTTAAAAGGTTTAAGAGGCCTGTTGTGCGGGACTACCAGTAACTGCTATGTTATTAATGTACTGTATTGTACCGGGAGTCAAGTGGCTAAGCGGTGAGGGAGTCGGGCTTGTAATCTGAAGGTTGCCAGTTCGATTCCCGGCCATGTCAAATGACGTTGTGTCCTTGGGCAAGGCACTTCACCCTACTTCCCTCGGGGGAATGTCCCTGTAAGTCGCTCTGGATAACAGCGTCTGCTAAATGACTAAATGTAAATGTAAATGTATATTCCATAATGTGTCTCCTTCAGGTTCACGTATACGCTGGGGGAAGGGATGTGGCTCCCACTGAGTAAGAGCTTTGTGATCCCTCCTGCTGAGCTCGCTATCAACCCTTCAGCCAAGTGCAAGACTGACATGACTGTCATGGAGGATGCCGTGGATGTGAGGTGAGCAGAGATCTTTTTCTATATGAACTACTATGGTAAATTTTACAATTAGGGATGATAGTAATGATGATAGTAAGATGATACAAATTGGATTTATTGGTCTGTGGAATATGCTGGTTTTATGATGAATTACAATTTCAATCTCTGCAGAAAATACAAATACAGTATGTTGGAGTCTTTTTTAACTTTTGTATCTTTATTATACCACCTTTTTCTTACAGCAGAAAATGTACGTGTCTTATTACATTCAAAGTTTTTGTAATGTACACTCATAAAACGTTCCAGACATCACAAGGGTAGTAATGGAACACTAAAGTTGAGCAAAACATCTATAACATTGCAAAAACAAAAGCAGTGAGACTATGAAATTTACTTTAATTGAATTGTTAAATGGCTCATTGCTTTTGAGAAACACAATTTCTTGAGGTTAGGGGAAAAGTAAATCTCTAAAGCAATAAAACAGCAGTGTACTGACATTAATACAATACCTCAACAAAACCTTTGCAGTAATATCCATGCATAGGGTATATACTAGGGCCTCCAATGTTTTAGGATGCAGTTAATGTACTATATGCATCGGATATTGTATGAGTTGAACTTTTCATTTCAACAAACCTTGCCCCCTAACATTCAATCAGTGATAAAATCACAGCATTTGTGCACTGCATTTGTGAATCTTGTTAACTTCATATCTTTGTACAGTGGTATTCACAGTCGAAAGCACAACACTATAGAGTACTAAAGTGGATATATATAATTTTTCTAGAATGTCTAACTATGGAGATGCTTGTCATAATGGAGACACCTTAGTTGCAAAAGTTGCTGCTAATTAGTGAGAAATAATTGTTGATCGGTTGATAGTCCACTTCTTGCTAATCTCAGCTTGTTAAATAACTTTAATGACTTTAGAAAGGGATATATTTGGGACTATACTGTACCTTTAAATTAAATACAGGATGTATACCTAATAGTTGACAGATTATTGTATTTATACAAGGGAATTTGTAACATACAGTATGCCAGGTATTAGTTTACAAAGTTGAACAACGATTGCAAAAATGTCAAACGATTGCAAAAAACATCAAGCCTTTTAGCCTGTTATCCAGCAGGCTTGATACTAATTCCTGCTAACTGTATGCAATAAATTATGATTCATAAGTAATTTTTTACGTAATAGGTGAAAGAAAATGTAACCTCTTAAAACATCAGTTAATTTCAGCTCATCCCCAGCCTGCACCATTTCTACAATGATAGTTACAGTCATGCCCAGCCACTGCATTAAAGGTGCCAACCCTAAGCGTTATTCAGAAGGTCATTTAAAGTGTTGAGTTCAAAAGTTATCAGTCTCAGTTATAAAGGGTTTTATACGGTTTCAGAAAGTTGGATGTAATATTAGTTGGAGGATGACTTTTTCCTGGAAGAGTTTGAATCCTATTACTAAAAGGGCAGATTTCCATGTGATTAATTTGTATTCTTTCCAGAACTTGACTAATTTTCAGACATTTGGATCTCTTTTTCTCACTCTTTGTGAGTCACTACAATTTCTGGGAGCTTTCTGTGCTCCACCAGCTTAGATCAGGTTTCAGAGATTCACAACTTAAATGTTTGAATTTCTTCTCACCATCTGTTTTCCACCTGTTGTACAGAAGTCTTTATTTGAAAGTCTGTTTACCACTTTAACAGAATCACTGGTACCAACAACATTTCTTTACATGCCAACACAAAAGCTCCACAAATTACTCATAACTTCTGCCTTTCAATTGACATTTTGTAATATAAACCTTTAATTGCACTTTAAATCATTTATATTTGTAAACGTATGACATTATTGCGAGAACACAGTAATTAGGAAAACTATTCTGAAAATGGCAGTAAACTATTCTTGTTCTGACATTCATGCAGTACGGTGATGTGAGGTGCGTGTAGGCAATAGGAAGATAAAAAAACTTAACACGGTAGCATAGTGTTTTCCCATTATCAAACCAAACTTTTTAAACTAATAAAGTCTAATGCCAGGCAAATTACAGGGTGGACAAAAACAGGAAGACAGTAAATGATTTTCACTGCCAGTAGACTGAAGTAAATGACCAATCAGCCTGTCCAGATTTGAAATCGCATATGACCTTCTTATTGCTTAGATGCATGTTGATCATAGTCATAATTTATGGTTAAGATTAATTGCACCTTTCAGACATAGACGGCCACCATGAACAGACCACTTAAACATAAGCAGGTAGTATTTAGTGGCAGTTGAGAGCCAGAATGTATGGCAGTTTCCCATCAAACCTGAACAAAGAACTGTCACAGCAAAGCAAATTGTATAATTAAGGCTGCACTAGGTACTATAAAATACATTAAAATCTGAAACAATTCTCAACTCACGGAAAAAAAATATATTGTCTGAACTTACAAGCTTTCCTCCAGCTCAGGTTTGATTGACAGTGGTTTTGCCAAATTAGCCAAAGAGGAAAGCCTCGCCAAAGGCTATTGGCTCGAACATAATTGACTGGATTGTAGTGGTTGCCCAAAATATTTGAAATTTACATTCCACTGGAACTGAGCAGTCATTGTTGCTAAAATACTCTCAGAGGGCCTTGTTAGCTTACACACCATGTTTTATGGGGGACACAACCTTTTTGGACAAAACAAATGTATGCCCAAGAAATGCATAATAATTCTGTGCAATTTCAATAGAATTTAAAACTGTACATCAAGTGCATCATTATATTACTGACCAGTTGCATTGCTTTCTTTGTCAACATGAAGACCACATGATCAATTATAAAATACAATTGTTTGTTCTGGGAAAATCTGTCTGACTTTGAGAGTTAATGAAACAATATCATAAATCATAAGAATATTTGTTTTAGGCGCTGGCAGAGCAATACGAAGACTGTGCCAGTGTATAAAAATGAAACTTGCAAAACAACGGAGGTCATTTATTTCCTCTCCCAAGGCAAGGTTCATGGCAGTGTTATTATAAACGTTCTCTGTGCATCAGTGCTGCATTATTTCATTTTACCAGCATGGTTATTTAGTACCTTAAAGAACGGCAGTGAGGACATCAGTGCTATGCTATTCATCATTGCTAGCTCCTACAGTAATTCATGTTTCAATTTCATCATCTTTATATTTCAACCTTGACAAACCATTGACTGTTGGTAGGGCAATGCAGATGGCTTTGACGAAGAATATATTCATCTTAAAAGCCATAGCCTCTTGTGACACTTTGAAACGGTTTTGCTTTTCTGATTTAAAGAAATGTATAATTAATGTATTCTCGGATGTGTGAGATTGCAACTTTAATCAATGGAACGTTGAATCACTCTACAAATTCAGATACAAGAAAATACTTGGACAGAATCAACAAGTTACATACTGCAACAAACTTATTTAGCGTTAACATTTTCTCTTACAGAGAGGAGCTGATGATATCCTCCTCCTTTGATAGTCTTGAGGTTCTGCTGGACTCTTTCGGGCCTGTGAGAGATTGCACCAAGGACAATGGAGGCTGTAGCAGAAATTTCCGTTGCATCTCTGACCGCAAGCTCGACTCCAGTGGATGTGTGGTGAGTCAGTATTGCCTGTGGGAGTCTCCCTACTCTCTTCCTCCCTCATAAGGCTGTTTAGCAGCCATGAAATGAGCCAGGCTCGTTTGCTTCATGCGCCATCTGTCTCGACATCCACTAAATCATACACCTCAATGTTGTTGTTTTTTTTTTTTTTCATGTTTCAAAGAATCTTTGTCCGTATTTTGGTTCTCTTTCAGCTCCAAATGCATACAGTAGTTTTAGACAGCCAATGTTTATCAGTGGCGTTTTGACAGTTTAATGGAATTTCAGGTACTGTGAGGAACTGAAAGATTTCTACTACAGTAGGTGCTTTGAATGAGATCCAGCTTGCATTAGCTGACTATTGCTTTTAATCTCCTGTCATAGCTCTGAGCACTCCTACCTTCAGTTTGGAAAAATAAAGCAACACAATGTTGGCCTTCTACAACTACACAAGTAAGACAAATTAGTGAATCATTGAAGTAGTTTACTTTAGTAATATAGTATATTCAATATCGACACTATGAACTTACTGTGTTTCACAGCATATACTTATCAGTGAAAAGCCCCAGAGGGCGTGTGTGTGTTCTTCTTCACTCGCTTGCTCCGGGGTTGAGTGGGCAGTACAAGTATATACTTATACTGAGGGGTGAGATTAACCAATTTAAGTCAGTTAAAAGTAAACCTGTTTTTACATAAGTTGTATGCTGTTGTTTTAAGGTTGGATGTTAATTTATTTTGGGTGAGCAGAATTGTATTATTCAGGAAAAAAAGTTATGTCCCAGTTCAGAATTGAATTTTGTGTACAAAGAACCTCTCAATATTGTGAATCCCTTCATAGCTGTGTGGTCGAAGCATCTGCAGCAGATGCATCCATTTCTATGCTAATCCAATTAAGGCTGTTAGGGTCTACTTGGCTTTGCTGCCTACTAAGAAACAAATGCATGGAAAACCACCTCGTTTATTTCTCTGAAGTTTATACATGCCACAAACCTTACATTTTCCTGACAAACAAATATATCTCCCAGTAGTTGATTATGCCATTTGAAATGATTGGTCTTGTGCACCAAATAGCACTGATGGTCTGACCTTGATGCAGCTGCTACTGGGGTTTTTATTCTGCCGCTGGACTTACTCTGTTATAGATGCGAAAGGTTGAAGACTAACAAGTGGAATCTTTTCCCATAAATTTTAGGACACTTCTTTTGATCTGTCCCATGTGTCACAATGTCTAATAGCCAAAAGCATTGTGATGTTTGAAATTCAATTTAATTTGTCCTGGAAAATATTATTTTTCGTTAATAGAAATGATGACACTAACTAAATTTTCTTCCGGATGTCTATTTAATTTCCCATTTGTTAATATTTTGGTAAGCATATTCTTTATTGTCTATTCATAATTAACTCTTTATTAGTTCAAACAACTAATTTCCTCCATGTTCAGGATCCTGGTATACCCTGGGGAATTTAACCAGCTTCATTTCACTATGTTTCATCACTGGGTGCATTACCTACAGGGATATAAACAGACAGCTATTAACATATAACTTTTAATCATCTTTCAAACATTGAGAACACACTCCGCTAAGGAATGAATCCCTGTCTTCAACAATTTTATCCTAACACTTAAGCATCCGCCCTTGTTCGTCCAGATATCTGAAATGCCCCCATCTGTTGCAAATATTACGTGGCATTTTGTAATTACCTTGTGACTGGGGTATATAAATGATGCTTTCATCCATCTAATCATGGTGGTAAACTGGCTGGGACCCAAAGCCTGATTTCTCGCTAATCAATTAACACCTTGTCTGAGTCCATGCTGCCAGTAGCGTCCTTAGTTTAATATCTCTCCTAGCGTGAGCCGCCTCTGCCGGCTGACCCTCGATGATGTATGACACTCCCGGGAAGAGACGACGAGCCTGCTTCCAGCTCTAAAGTGTAATAATCACCAAATGGTTGATGTGATTAATTAGCTCCTTCTTGTCTCCTGTAAAAAAAAGCGTAAGTTTCCGCTGTCTGACAGTTGAGACATGCCACTAACACAGGCCAATTTGGGTTCCATCCCCCCCAAAAAAACGTGTTAAAATTTGTCATTGTGTGGCGAATGCTGCTTACCTACAGAGTTGTCTTAATTTTACATGGGGTGGATTAGGACTGCTTACACTACCTGGCCACCTGTATGGCGTAGAACCAGATTGGAAAAGATGTATTAAGCGTCTGGATTTGCCTGAACTGGATTTTAGAAAATTTGGAAAATTTACTTACAAACATTTAAGTTAGTATCGTCTTAACCTTTTTCATGTTTTTACATATGCATGTTCCCAGTGGGAGGTTCTATCCTTCCTCCAAACACTCATAAGATTTACAGATCTCTGTTCATAGCCTTCCGACAACATTCCTAAAGAGTGCTCATATATGCAGTTTTGTGCTATTTTATGAAACATACCTGAATGTAGCCTAAGGAGGAAGATTTTGACATGCTCCGATGCTGCTAGCAAAAGCATTTTGTCACCAGATGTATCGACTAACACGCAGACCACATTCAGCCGCAACTTGTCCTGCCGTGAATCACATTTTTCGGCTCTAAGCAGTTGTGAGCTGTGAGTCAATACTTGGCAGAGGTATTCTGCGTGTGCCCTCCTAAAGCGGAGTGCTCAGCACGCCGCCTGTGCCGGTGTTTTCCTCCCAGGATCAGTAGGTGGATTTAAGATATACTCCCATCCTCGCTCTCAAAAATCTGCTGTGTGGCTGCAGTCTCCTGGCGTACAGATGCTGGGGCATGTTAATGCTCTACTGTAATCCCTAAAGCTACCTTTGAAATATGACCTTTTCACTCTGTGTACAGCTTGGGGAAAGGCCAGATAAACTGACAGAAAACTCCCAGAAACAGAGAAACAGTGCCGCAAAGGAATGCACATCACTGTGTGTAATTTACTAGTTCACATTAACGATGAAAGAACACATTGGTTTGTTGTATAAATGTTTTTTTTTTTTTTTTTTTACTGCACACTCTGAATAAATATAATCATATTATGAGTACACTGTTATACACACTCATAACCGTGCGACCAACAATGTTCTAAAGAGAATTCTTTATTTTATATCAGTTTGAAAACTTTAGCTCATCAGTCTCTATTGTTCCTTTCCTCCAATCTGCCTTTTTGGCAAATTAGAGAAGAGCATAGTTTATCCAGCTCTCTAGGAAGGATTTGTTGCTGTATACACTACATCACATATGTCTGATTTCCATAAGCTTCAGGGGGGCTCAAGGAATTTATTTCCATTAAGAAAGTAAGATTAAAAGGCTGTGTGATTGAATGGATCTCTGGTGTACGCTAAATACAAATATTTCACTTATAGGGACAGTATGATCAATTATTGTCTCTTTTCATTTTGTTATTTCAAAGAGAATATATTGTCTTCATGTTGTTCCTGGTTTGGATCATTATGTTGATTCAGTCAGAGTGAGCAGCAGTATGTACTTTATGTAAAAATTGAGTTGTAAGTCCTTCAGGATGAAGTGAATTAGTAAACAAATAAAATAATTTCAGATATAAGCCACACACTTTGGTCTCCTATGATAAATAGCATCTTGTAGCATTTGTGGATTATACATGTGGTGTTTTTGTAAAAAAAAAAAAAATTGACAGAAAAAAATTCTATGACAATGGACTACTAATGATTAACCTTAGAGTATAATAGATATTTGTATACTGTACATTCTCATTACATTATTCATGGACAAATACCCAGATCATGCCTGATGTGGCAATTCCATTTCTATAGTCCTTGGGACTACAGGGAAATTGTTCTAAATTATCTTTATTCCTGTATGTCAAAATATGAAAAGGGGCCTATTACAGGATCCATATGGAGACACAGAAGGTTCGCCAGTGAGGGTCATCAACACATGAATTCCTCTCAGCTCTCCCTGCATTTTCACACAACCATCGATTGCTGAGAGAGACAGTGATTTAAAGAGTCTCTGCCATGAGATGAGTTAGGAGATTCAATGTACCATGGTCTTTACATTACAGGTGATAAATCAGTTGTCACTGTGCCTGTAGCTAAGCGACAAAATCAATAGCAATGTATCCACGGTACGAGGAGTCAGGGGACTCCTGTTAGAATACAGAGCCTGTTCCCTGGATGCACTCAGTCTACTACTGGACATTTTGTAAAGGACCAACACCTCCTGGTGTGATGTTGGACTCCATCAATTGCAATCGACGAGATCAAAGCCAAGCTTGCAAACCGACCCCTTGCACTTTGCTTTAAAGGTGCCAGCAAATTGACAGAATGGACAGGTCATGAGTTAGAAAAGGAAGCCAGTTTATGTAACAGCATGTTTAGCGAACAGCATGTGTCGAGGCTCTGACTGATATAACTAAACACCACCTCCACTTACGTAAGATGTACTTGGCTTAATGCTGCGTGTTTGTACTGAGGAAGTTCCGATACATATTTCATGTATTCCCATTTCACCCCTGTGCTGCAACAGAATCTCAAATGTTAAGGTTTGTAATATCCCAGTCATCCCTTGGCCACATCCTAGGCCATCATGAACTATGGATAGAGCAGGGTAAAGACGTGTCTCATATGTTCTATGCGCTAGAACAGTCTGTAAAATATTTACATTTTTAATAAACAGACAACATCAAACGACTGAGACTTAGAATAAAACAAACTTTTCCGGCAAACAAACACAGCAGTTGAAATCTCCTCCGGGTTCTTGTTAACCTGCCCTAGATAGCAAGTGCTTCGATGCCACGGTATGCTGATCAATACATAAGGAATTGAGAGTTCGTAGACTTTGACAAATTGCTGTCTTATTGCTTGGAGGCAAACTGAGTATTCCCCTTGTTTTTAGAAGCAGTGGTGCCTTGTTAAGAATCACCCCATCAGAGCATGCTTTGAAGCAGAAGGTTGACAGGCACAAGCACAGGGAAGTCTTTGGAACTTAAGGAACAGGCGTTGAGTTTTTATGAGTCCTACATGCCTCCATTAATTTAAACTTTTTTAATATACAGTAGATATTATATTAACATACTTCACAAAAAGTGTTTGAAGCACTGTTATGATAAATTATGCCTGTTAGCAAAAGCCATATTTATTCTATTATTTTCTAAACATACAGAATAGGGATACAGATATGTTGGTAATCAATGATTTTGTTACTGATGATACTTACTACTTAGTTTATACTGTATAAACGACCTTATCATGCACTGTATTATATTAATTACTACATAACTGGCACATTGTGAGGGATGGATATCAAATATATTTCCTTCACTGAGTCAAACATCTTTGCAATCAACTCTTAGTGCCCTCCTGGACTGAGCCCCATGAAGGATGGCACAGGATGTTACGACCACCACATTGGCATTGACTGCTCCGATGGTTTCAATGGAGGCTGTGAGCAACTGTGTCTCCAGCAACTGGCCCCCCTTGAGGAAGACCCTACCCTCTACAACATCCAGATGTTCTGTGGGTAAGAAGACAGCAGATCATGTTCCTTCTTGGCAGAAATATCAAAGTCGTTAAGGATCTCTAATCATCGAACAAAGATATTGTACCGGGTGTGGATTTATTTGCCTCTTGCAAATTGTTAATTTAACCTTCAGTCAAAGACAAGACAGCATGCAGAAGAAGTTAATTATTGTAGACAAATACATTGAGTTCGCAATACTGTTGACCCTTTTTGTACTAAACTAAGATTACTTTTATTCCTATTAACAGTTTGTGCATAGAATGCTAATGATGGATTTTTTGGTGTTTGTGGAATAGAATTAATAACAATGAATTGATTCTACACGAAAATCCGCGAGGTCTATTTTTTCATCTCAGTAAACTATGGTTGGAAAAAGTGAATTTTCGTAACCTGTGGACTGTTTTTCCAGTTCGAAAAAAAAACTAACTGACAGTTAGCTACTGAACAGGAATGTTTACATAATGTTGTGAGGCTATTGGAACACTGTGCACAACCCCCCCAGTCATGTTGGAATGTGTTTAATACACATTTCACTGACTGCACTGTGTGCCCTGTCACATTGAACCCCATCATTACTTACCTTGTTGTGTGGTTGATGTCGTAGCTGTATTGAAGACTACAAGCGGGGCCAGGACGGTCGATCGTGCCAGCCTTTGTCTGAGGCTTGCACTGAGGGACTGGACTGTGGAGAGACTGCTGACATCCCAGCCAACCAGACGGTGTTTGGCGACCTGTTCTATGGCTACAACAACCACACAAAAGAGATTACCTCAGGACAGATCCTCAAGGCTACATTCAGGTAAATTCATTCATTTTGTCATGCTGTTTACAGGCACTTGGTTTTCCCGTCAACTGCATATCTGACAGCCGTACTTCCATGTCAAATCCCAAGGTTACGTTTCACGTGCACACTCTGCATGATCATGAGCTTATTGTACTTATGAAATTCGGGATTGCTTCTTGGATATATTTAAGATCTAAGGAGATGCACAGTCCAGTTTTGATGTTTATGGAGTCCGATGGCAGAATGCTTTGAAGGCAGTTTAATTACCATCGTCCACCCGTGGTGCTTTCCGCTACCGTCAGGAAGTCAGAAGGTCAGGAAAATGATCTGCCGGTCCTGAAATCTAATTTTGGTGTGCATGGATCCTGTAGCCATAGGCAGTTCATCCACTTACAATACGTCACGTGAGTGGCGGAGGAAGGCGAACGAGGAAAGTTAATATCATCAAGCAGCTAAATCTCAAATGCTCTGATCTCATTTGAAAGCACCACCACCAGCGAGTCAGGAGTTTTGAGGCAGACTTTGAAAAGCGCAAATGCTCCTGTGCTCTCCAGACAGGGGCAGCAGGGAGAGACTCTTTCGGGAACTTTGGTTAATGTAAGCCCTAATTACACAAGATGGCAAGGAGTGAATTAAAAGTGACCAGGAGCCAGTGTGGTGTAATGGGAATTAATTGGAGCAGATGAAACATTGGATTTCCTGTGAACAAAAGAGATGCACGATTGTAGCCTTGCTGTGCACCTTGGGTTCTTTACAACGGGAATGCAACTCGGATGTGACAATTCATTTGAAAACAAATAAAATGTTGATAAATGCAGTGCACTAGAGAGATAACTCAGGGAAAAAAATGTTGCTGCCGGTGTCTCAGTAAATTAAACTCCAAACACAGCTCTCCAGGTTACACACTGTATAACCTCGATGATATACAGTACAGTACAGTACAATACTGTGAGAAGAAAACCAGTCACATTATCGTGAATCTATTTAAATTAAATGCAGGAGGCACGCAGTCCATCCATAATAATGCTGAAGCCATCTACAGATAACCTATTGAGAGGAATTGGCCTTGTGTGGCTCTTGCATGATTTACAAAGAGAGGCACCATAAGAGATGTCATCAAAATCTTTTCCTGGGAAAAAGCAAGGGAATAAACCTTTATTATTCTGTTTCATACCCACACCAGTCTCATGGTTGGATTTTCACAGGCTCAACTTCAAAAGTCCCACCCCACAGTTTCGCGGTGCCACAAAGCATCTGTCTCAGTCTTTGACAGCCAACTTCTGAAAGGCAAGATCACATTTTAATACAGTTACAATACTTAATACAGTTTAATCATTAACATAATTTTTATGAAGCAGCAGGAACCGATCAACTTAAATTGTGACATAATAGAAAAGGGCACCCGCCACAGACATAGATAACATAGCATGATAAAAGCAATCTGGAGATCTTGCATCGGCCTAGCACAGATATGATCTCACACAAACATGCACATGCATACCCATAGGCACAAACACACACACACACACTTACACCTTCAAACCTGACAAACATGAACGTCCTCTCCAAGTCCAAATTGTCTAGCAATCTTTTATTTACCGTATCCCCCCAAAAAAGTGACATCTCTACATAGTCTGGCTGGAGAAATAAAAGGAGAGAGTGAGTGGTGTGAGCAGGTGCCCGCTGGCTCTCCACAGAGAATTTGCTGGACTAAGATGAGGCATGCCTGTATACTGTACACACAGTGGGGGCCTTGTCTACTGGATGGCCGGGCTTCAGGCTGTGCCACTGTGCTGTGTCTGATTCACTCCACACAGGGCCCAAGGCGTTGCTTTCATGCTTGTCAGTTCTGAAGCTCTCTTCAAACTTCCCCAAAATACAAGGAAAATAGTTAGTTCTGGATTCCTCTGGGCTGGATTTCAATCTTCATATCATAATTACTTTTTCAGATTTCCGTAAGTTTACATTTAGTTTTTTTGTTGCTGTTTTTTTGATGACTAGAGGCACACAAAAGTTGTCACAATGTTTGCGGAGGATGAGGAGAGCTTATACCATCCCAGAGCCCGACGTGTATGAAGGGAGATAGGATCTCAAAAGGATCCCAGCTCAGATTGCCGTTTGTCTGGAGCCTCAGATATGCTATGTCCCACTGGTCGATCTCTTCACGGCGACTCCATTAGAATAATGAGAGTTAAGAAGCCAAGCTCTTCTCATTATTCTCCCCCTTTGGCTCCAAGTCATTGCCTTGCTCCCTCTCTTCTTCACACAACATGCTCAGAGCAGGTTTTAATGAATATTTTAGTGCCCTTTGTTCTCATTATGGCTGCTTGGGATCATGATTAGGACTACACTCCCAAACTGCTTGGTTGGGTGTTTCCTTGTACCACCCATAGGGGAACACCTTTCTACTCAGTTAATTAAAATATGACATTTCTGTCCAAGTCAGATTGAAGATATTACGGGGTGGAAACAACTAACTGGTGCTCTAGAAGTATTTCCATTCTTCACTCCAAGTCCATTTCATCAGTTGCTTAATCAATATAACCAATAACATAATCAATGTGAAGTATAGTATTTCAAATAGTCTAGGCTTAAAACAGTCTTTCCAATATTGGTACACTGGCGCATTTAAAAGACACAATTCTATTGAAATAACACATTAAAGGGGTAGCAGGTGTTGATTAAATGATGCGTGTATTGAGTTAACATCTCACTACGCATTATCCAAATGGCAAATTATCACTGCCTGCTGATCATTGTACTAAAACACTTGCATGCATTTCTTCTAACAGTTTTATTCACATCTCCAAACATCAGATTTTCCGACAGAGAACAACTGAGCATATTTAGACATTACATCTCTAATGTGTGTGAATCTATGAATTCTGAAGATACTCATTGTTTTAAACTTTTATAAATGTCTGCAAAGAGAACTTGTGAGGTAACTATCTTATACTGTGCCTTTCCCGAAGGGGACCATTTTAGCTCATTTTACACACAATTGCACAGGCGTATTTCACCACTCAATCAAGCTCGAAATGGTATCCAAACCACAGTAGTCATTGCTTGGACATTGAGCACTCCACAGGGACATTGCTGCATTTTCATGAGCCCTATTATGCCAGATGCATTTTTATGTTTTGTTAGTAACCCACTCTAACCTACTGAATCATGTGACGCAATTGATGTCTACTACTGCACCGTTGACTGAAAAACAAGTAATTTAATTTTATCTCCAATACTTTTCTTCAGAAGACTGCATTATTTACTCTTTAATTTGATAAAGGAACTACAGTACAGTACCTTTTCCCAATTCCCATTATATTTTAAGGAATAAGGAAGGAATAAGTGGTCTGGTAAAGAACAAGTGGAGACTATTAAATGGAGTAATCTACATTTTCTATTATGTTTTCCAATTCTTACAATTAGTCTTTTATGTTGAAAGTCTATTCAGACATTGCAATTGGACATTTTAGAGGGATGATCACTACATGACTGAATGAGGAAGCACACAAAAGTGGAGTAGTTACCAGGAAAATCCTTAACGTTAATACATTGGTACACCAGAAGGGGAAGTGGAGTAGAATCCCAGTATAAGGTGTGTGTGATGTGCAGTACTTTCTATTCTTGATACAAGCGTAAGCGCCAACCTGCGAAAGCGTCTAGCATTGAAAGCAGAGGGCAGCCTTATGGTGCGAGTTGTGAGTCTTCCGCCGCTTTGCTATGTTCTCATGATTGACAGTGTGTCTTATCCCTCCCTCCGTTCCTCCATAAGGCCTTGTTAGATGTGTGAGTAATGGTGTCTCTAAATAGGCTGTTGTCTCATCCCTAATCCAGGCAGAAGAACTTTGCTCGGGGCGTCGAGCAGCAGCTCCCAGATGGCATGGTGGTGGCATCCGTGCCAACCGAGGCTCAGTGCCACGAGGAGCTGTCTGACCCAGTGCCTGACCCCGAATATCTCACAGGTATGACATTTACACATGGCATATGAATGTGGTTTTGGAAATGTGCTAACCTTTTTCAAGTTCTACGAAATGTACATTTTGAAAATACATTCCATTTTGGGAAGTGGAATACCGCTCCTGTTCTTAACAGCTTTTCATAATTCTACAAAGTGGCTGCGTTCCCTATAATATTGTAATTATCCAAAGTGAAGAGGACATATAAAAAATCTAGCTAATCTCAGACCAAGACAAAGGTTTGTTAGCTAACCATAAACTATTATTTTTAGTTAAAGTTTAAAGTAAAGTGAACATTATTCATAGTTTTACTAAAGTAAGATATTTTAAAAGCAAAACTTTTATTTTTTTGGTCCATGGCAACCATTGTTTTGTCATGGGTGTTGTTTATCCCATGCTAGTGGGGGATAAGAGGGCTCTTCCGTGGTTAGGATCTTGAGATAACAATTTGTAGGCCGAGCTGGTTCATAAAAGCATTGTTGCAAACCATTACTGGGACAGTACTATACAAGGTAATTTACCATTTCATTGTAGTCAAGTGAAATGCAATCATTGGCCATCAACAACGGATGAAAGCTTTGTGACCCTGTTGGGACCTGACTTTGATCGACCTCTTAGAATCGTAATGTTGTTATCTTTCATGCACATTTAACCTCATTTCGGAAAAAGGAAGAGGACAAACATACAAGGGAGAGCCATCGTAGAACATGTGACGGCATCCAAACATCTCACCTTCTTATTTTCCTTGAAGCGACTAAATCTACATCCCACCGGGTATGTTACCCACCAGTTCATCCAAGTAAATAATGAACTGGAATTAAATGGAGAGGGTATTAACAGAATCATTTTTCATGAGGAATTGGGTGATTTGGATTGTGCCACTGTTGTCAGATTTCATTAGTAGTTAGATCTGAATTCAGTCTGCTGCTCTCCGTACCACAAGCCCTGCACATGGCAGCCTTTTGGACAGGATACAGAGGTTCTATGTAAAACAGTCTCATTAAGAGAAAAAAAAATCTTTGGCTCTTCACATAATTCATGCTTCAGTTAGCTGTCTCTCTCACCATTCCATTCACATCTCACAGTTACTGACGTCTTACCAACACAACATTGTAAAGTATCAAGGTTCACTTCAACCGGAAAATTTTGAAGGCATCCTTTTTTACAGACCTCAGATGTTAAGCGGCACTTTCTCCAACTTTTATTTTTGAAAGCGGTGTTGAGCTTTTGCGTTTGGCCGTGGCATATTACAAGAAAATTATTTTAGATAACATGACTATAATACTGCTTTTAAGAGTAAATGTGGTTCGGTCCTATGTGTATTGTGATGACAGGTGAATACGCTGCAACAATATGTAGTAATCCAAGACAGTTTCAAGAATAGAGTTGTGATATTGAGATATCTTGTGAATCGGTGGCACTTTAGTGTCACTTCTGTGTCATAACCTTTTTGCGCATCATTGATCTTTTTAAAATATTTGTCTTTGGTGCACTCTTTGAATATTGATTGCAAGCATCTGTTGTGGTCAATAATCGGAACTGGTCAATCACTGGAACGGTCAATGACTGAAAAAACGTCGAATATAATTGCACCAAACTGCGTCATTGAAGTCTGTTTGTACTCAGCAGAACACCTGCTTTTTTTTTATCCCAGAAAATCACATTGAACTTACCGGGGAGAGTGCACTATGCCCTCAATATGTTTCTGGCTTTTTTCCATTTTGACTGTCTCCTGGCGGAATCATGAATTTGCTGCACCTGCAGTTAATTGCCAACCTAGGTAATTGTCCATGTGACACAGAGGAGAGGAAGCTGTGAGGTTGTGCCTGTGTGTTGAGTGCTTGCCACCCTCCCTTGCTGATTTCGGCAGGTTGGTGCCATGGTCAGTGTATTTGTCACTATGTCAGCACTCCTTGCACTAGCTCTCCAACCCTCGCAGGGCAAGGCATTCATCTTCCTATTCATCTTTGGTTTGGAAGTCATTCATCATAGGCCAGAGGGCTCCATCAATTATTCCAATGGGGGAAGAGTAGGAGGAGAAGCTTTTGAAAGGCAAATACATCTTGATTTAATTGGAAAGCAGGTATCCTCACTGCCACTAAGCAGATTTCCCATAAGATGAAGAGATGGAGCAATTTATCTGGCTTCTCCAGGCGAGGAGAGACCTGCGCTCATGGCATCTATTGTGGGGGACTGGGAGGGCATTGTGGCTTCAGTTATGCTCGTCTTCAGGGACCACTCACATAAAGGCAGTGGCTGTCATGTCCTCACAGGCTGCCTGGGCTAGAATGTGTGTGTCTGAATGAAAAGAGTCATATCAGAAAAATCTAACACGACAACTTACACCGAATGTGAAATAGTCAACTGTGTTCATCTTTACGCTCTCTCGCCTGCAGGACGTTGGTATATTATTGTGTGAAACTTTCTGAAAATACAGAGATTTAACCTGCTTTTGGTCTGGATAGCTATCTCCCGACATAAAACTGTGAAGCAGAAAAACTGCATGGATATCTTAGGATAGTAACGCTAGACATTCGGTGCACAATCTTTGAAGAGAGCTGAAATACTATCAGTAATGGATTACAATGTTACAAAGCAGCCATGTTGTCAGAATCTAATTAAGTTGACTCTCTGACCAGATAAGATGTTTTTGTGTTGTCAACTCCCCCCTAAGGCATTTAAAAAAAATGGATTTGCGACACCAGCATCTGATAAATTGTTTCTATATTCCAATAAGAAACTGATATGAATTCAGCCTTGGCCTAACTTAGAAAATGGCTTTGGTATGTTTATATTGACAAGATTTGTCTTTTTCCACTGAATGGATCCTATCAGACTAAGGTTTTACTGCTGGCTTACCTAGTGATTCGGTCTGTGTGTTTGTGCATGCTGTGTATGGCAGGTAGGAATTGGCTTATATTCTGTACAGTTTTACTGTACTGTTTTGAGAATCAATTTCAGTACTGGGTGGTAATTTAAATATAATTTTCTGTATTAACCTTTATGTTGTGTCAAATGGCACAGTGCCAGAAGTCAATTCCCTTCACAACAAACAATTCACCTTGTGGTCTGATTATTCTTCTGTAGTTTTTATTTACCTAAAAAAAAAATTGTTACATTTCGGGAGACATCAAAAGGTCTGATTCAAGTTTGATTGATTAAGCTATGTTATGATATTCACTGTAAGACTGAAAAACATTTTGGTTATCAAGGTCATAATTTGTCTGGGTGCTGTCATGTTGAGAGGTCTTGGGCTGTTCCTACCCCGGGGGTGTTTGTGCCTACTCACCAAACACTGGTCGAGTTTAAATGTGTCAGCACTGAGATGGCACATAATCTATAATTTATCAGCTCTTGATAGTTAGGATAGAGACAAGAAGGTCATGCCTTCAGGAGGGGACAGTGTTACTTGCTGCCTTTCTTACCTCACAAACCTTTGTCACCTATCAACATGGTTGAGTCTTGCTATAGTATAACAAATAACTGAAATAGGACTTTATTATATATATAGAACACATTTATACCTTGGAATGGTTGTAATGGCAAGTCAACAATTACATGTGTGCATCTTGCTTATCTGCCGTTCTATGAAACTATTACTCTGAAACTATTATTTTTCAGTTATCATATAATTGTATTAATTTATGAATTTCTGTCTGTATGTTTTTATTGTATTTTTAGTTGACGTGGTAAGTTTCCACTGGCTTTTCTCTGTGCTCTACAAGGCTGCCACTCAGCTCATGGTTTGACCTGCAGCTTTACACTTCTGCTGGACTTCCCCACTGGGAGGGTCGTGACCCTGCAACACTTCCTGTCAGCTCACTTACTGCACTAAAGAGTGTTGTACTGTCAATCCACCTCAGTGTTTTCTCCACTCTGCAGGATGTTGTGTTCTTCACATTTTTACAAGGTTCTTAGTAGATATTTTCATTATTTTCTCTCAACATACCCTAAAATTCATTTGCATGTCAGGTTTTGAAATATCCGTTACTCTAGAATGTATTTTTCAGGAATATTGACTTGATGAGATTATTGCCAATTAAGTAAACAACATGTACTTTTTAGCTAAATAGCATGTTTATATTTTCAGAACATTTGTAGTCTTAACTTTTACAATGACCTGACATAAACCAAATTGAGTCGCACTTACTGTAGTGAAGGAAATCCTTGTTTAACATTCTCAAAACACTGTCCTTTTTCTCTCTCCTCTTGTGCTATCAAATTGATTGCACAGTTAATTGTTTACTTGGCAAGGCAATTTGAATTTACAGACTAGCATATAAAGTTAACTCATTTTACCAAACAAGCTGAGCTTGTTCCCTAGCTACAAAAATAATTGCTATGTTAATGTGCTGCCAGAGTCAGGCTTGCCCGTGCATCCCCCATGCTACAGCATGCCTTTCCATTTCAGAATTAAACCAATTTGGGTTATTCATGCACAAAATAACCTCTTCATGTAGTTCTTACCTATTACCTGGATTGATATCGATCATCCATAAAATATGGAAGCATTGTATTTTCCTAAGAGCTATTAGTCCCACATTCTCATGGCAGAAGTTTTGCATGTACATGAACACCATCTGTGAGTAGACCTCTAATTTAAGGCATAAGTGTAAAAAGCAAGCTCCATTAAAATTCAATTTTAGAGGCAGCCCTCAATGGTAATCACATTTGGGGTTTAATTTATTCTTTGACACTGATTAATTGCGTGGAATTGCTTGAGCCATTTCCTGCGGTAAACGTCAATTAATTAACTGACAGCATTAGATGTGATAATTAATACAGTGGGGGCCGCAGCAGGAGAGCGGGACCCTTAAGGGTTGCCCCTGACAATGCCTGCCCTCCTGATGAGCACCTGCAGTCTCCGGGAACCAGGGCTCCTCTGAGATAAGCTAGGAATCAAGCCGGGAACACTGGGAAAATAACTTCCTAAAGTGTACCGACAGACAGTCTAGTTAGAACTTAGCTTGTTGTTATCGGTGTCGGTAATAGTCTTTAAAAAGCCTTTGTGGACTGGAGGCGTAGCTGTTGTAAAGCCGGTTTGGTTGATGGTTGTTACCGTCATCGTGGCAGTGATTCATTCTTAGACACAGAGTCTTCCTCCCTAAGTCCCTCTCAATTAAAGTTCCAGCATATGGTCTCATGACCACAGCAGCACAGAGGTATCTGAGCACGTTTCTATTCTAGAACCAATGACAGCTCCCTTTCTTAGGCATAACAGAAATGGAAAGGGTGTCACCTTGGAACTGCTCAATATGAGCATATGCCGGGCTAATTGGACTTTTTGATGCTGATTGATGAATGGCCTCAATCAGTTGGATTCCTTAGATGTTGCAGATCAAATTGTTGTGTTTTTATGCGTCAACCTCTTCTTTGGGACTTCATTGCCTTCCAACCTGTTTGGTTAATTTAGCCCATCTTCAATCAACACTTCAGTTGTTTTGTACAGTATAGTGAAACATCAGATATTCCAGTCACTGTGATGGTGGATACTTCTGAATGTCAGATGGCTGAGCGGTTAGGGAATCGGGCTATTAATCAGAAGGTTGCCGGTTCGATTCCAGGCCATGCGACATGACGTTGTGTCCTTGGGCAAGGCACTTCACCCTACTACAACACCCTACTGGGAGTCAGGTGGTTGAGCGGTGAGGGAACCGGGCTAGTAATCTGAAGGTTGCCAGTTTGATTCCAGTTCGATTCCCGTTAGATTCCCAGTTCGATTCCCGTCCGTGCCAAATGACGTTGTGTCCTTGGGCAAGGCACTTCACCCTACTTGCCTCGGGGGAATGTCCCTGTACTTACTGTAAGTCGCTCTGGATAAGAGCGTCTGCTAAATGACTCAATATAAATGTAATGTAATACTCATTCTCTCCATAGTACTGTGACTTAAATATGTGTATTCAGACACAATATACAGGCAGTGTTTTTTCATTAACACGGCAGCAATGACATACCAGTCATTTCAATGTATACCCAAATACATTATGGCAGAGCATAATTACTTGACTGTGCCATGTGTCACTGCCTTTCTCACCAGTGTTGCTTCCACCCATCTTCCCGTGCTTGCCCTTGTCTAGGTAATATCCAGGGTTAGCACCTCAATGATGCAAATGGGTGGTGTACATGTACAAGAACAAATTCAACTCGGTACACATGGATAATGATGGGGGGCAGTGGAACATTATCAGTGTCGATTTCCAGACTGGAGTGGACTGAATAGAGATGATGGGGCAGTGGTGGAGTGGAATTTATGATAATTCTTCTCCGTAATCTTTACCATTGGATTATGGAAAGCATTTCCCTCAGCAGTGCCAGTTCGTCTTTCAAGAGCCAACATTTCGCATTGGCAAAGGCTTTATTTTTCTTATCAGTGATGTTTGGGACTAGCAGTCCCTGCTCCTGCAGTATGTCTGTTAGTTCCCCGTTACAGCAGTGGAGGGCTGTCAGGTCTGGTCCTCTGTTACACCTTTCATCTCATTCATCCTTCCACTTATCAAACAGTAAAATGGAACATGGGGTCCCAGGTAGTTAATTGGGGTTCCATGAGGCATCCGATGACTTGTACCTCTGCTTGTCGCTATGAATCTTCCTTAGAGAAGACCCCCAATACAGAAAATTATTAAATACAACACTTCGGCCATGGGACAGAGATTTACGGGCTCCTTAGGGTGCGCTGCAGATCTCTCACGGACACACAGGAAATATTCAGATTCCCCCCTTTTTCCTTGCTTGTGCTCCTCTTTTTTTCAAACTGTCCTCGGTCTCTTGACACCCTGCAGAGCTGTAACGCCACCACCACCAGACGCACACAGCCCCGTTGTGAGATCTGACTGGAGACTGAACTTGTGTGTTTGCAATGCGAAGTTCAGTCATATTAATCATTCTGTCAGACAATGAGAGCAGAGCACCCGAGGGGTAAAAGGAGACAAGGCCTTTGAAAAGAAGAATATGGGCTGTATACGTTTTGGCTTGTTATTAATTTTATCCACAGTGCTGGGCGTTCTACTGGGGGATTCTATTGGTTTAGGTAGCGTTTTCCCATAAGATGGATAAATGAATGTTGTTCAAGGTGAGGACACTGCATGAACATCACATTTAGAACCTTATTCATCAAGTTCACGTGAAATGTCAGCCCTGTCTGCCAAACGGTGCATTTTCAGAGCTGCTGTAAAAAAGGGCGTCACTTGCGCCACACTTCCCGACAGTATATTAACCAGCAGGCTACCTCTCAAGAACAGTTATTGCTTGTTTTCCTTTTATATAAATTATGTCAGATTAGGCCATTTGTTCTTTGTAGGGGAGCCAAGAAAGACTGTAATATATTCTGAAATGATATGACAAATATGACATTTTTCATTTTGAGAGTGGCTACAAAAAATCCCCTTCTTGTTCCTCCTTCAGGGTGAATCTAAACATGTAACTCTGTTTTAGAAGTGTGATATATTATGACAGGAGCCCAGAATGTTGTTATACTGACTCGGTTGTGTATTGCAATGCATCACTCAATGACATATCATATTAGCTCTATCTCTTTCACTCTCTCTCTCTCTCTCTCTCTCTCTCTCTCTCTCTCTCTCTCTCTCTCTCTCTCTCTCTCTCTCTCTCTCTCTTCTCTCTCTTTAGTTCTCTCTCATTTGTCTCTCAGATGTGTTGTTCTGACCAACAATGTAGCAGCCAGAGAGCTTACAGGATGTGTTGAGGCTTCCAGATGTGTTGCCGAACCTGAAGGCTGAGTTAAATAGATGTATGGGCGTGATTCCTCCTCCAGCCCAGCCAGGCTGACAGTTGCCATAGGAGATGAGATGATTTATCTGCATGCCCAGCTCTACATATGGTGATAGGATGCGATCTTTACTTGCTTTGTAACCAGAGGTAAAATAGCAACACCGCTCATGTGTTGAAAGGAATGGAATGATGGATGGGGCATGTCCCAGTGTTTTTCATCTGAACATGGTTTTGCGGTGCCTTTTACCTGCCGTCAATGATTTGTCATCCTGAATGAACTGACTGGTCAATCATTGTACTAGCAGGAATTCCCAGAACATTAATATTCAATTTGCTGGCTGGTGGATGCTCTCAATAAGACTGGTTACAACTACTGCATGGGGAGTTGTATTACAAAACACATAAAGAAAGGATTCTAAACCTGAATGTTAAGCTTTGAGTTTTTGTTTGAAGGCACATGCTACAGTATAAAGCCCATTGTCTATTCAATGCATGTTTCTAACCTTTTTCTGTTTGGCTCCAGGGTCCTTACAGCTGGTGTGTTGTGTCTGTTTCAGGGAGGGTGAACTACAGCGAGGTGGCCGGCTATCCACTCATTCAGAACTGGAGGCTGAGATCCATTCTCTACCACGTGAAACTCAACCAGTGGGTTCTCTCTCAAGGTATCCCTTAATTACCGGTCCATTCCATCCCCTCAGCTAAAGCAGCCCTGACACTTTGTGTGTGCCATACAAATTGTGCTGAAAAGCACAATGGACGTTAAGACTTCCGTTAGGTCATGATGGGCTGAACTCAATTAACGGGTAAATATAGTTCATTGAGTGCGCTAGACTCTATTAGGCACAGCCCCCTGAAGGAGAGGCATTATGATTGTGCCTTAAAGGGGAACGCCTCCCCCTCTATTTAGAGGCCTTCTCAAACACTTTAAAGCGAGGAGTTAAGTCAAAGCGGGGCACATGTTTGGGAGGCAAAAGAGATGTTCAGTCATGTGAACTAAGCTTGAAGTCTGGATGGCATCTCCCATTTTATCAGTGAGCTGTGGCTGAGGACAGGCCCCCTTTATGCTCTGATAGGCTGTCATCATCCAATGGCTTTGTATCCTGGAAAGACCAATGCTGTCTGACAGGCATTGCCGTGGAAACATCCACGTAAGATAATTGTGGAAAGGTATTCAGTGATGCGGCACTTCTCTAAGAAGCCTTTGCGTTCTTTATTTTTAAGTGTCATTCTGATGTTTGTGGACGTTTTATTTTATTGTTCCCACCTCGTATTTTCTTCCCTTTTTCACTTCAAGGCAATTCTAAGTCATCAATTTAATTTTTTCATCATTAATTTTTTAAAAGGGAGTCAGATGGGAGTCTAGTGGTGAAGGAGTCGGGCTAGTAATCTGAAGGTTGCCAGTTCGATTCCCAGCCGTGCCAAATGTTGTTGTGTCCTTGGGCAAGGCACTTCACCCTACTTGCTTCGGGGGGAATGTCCCTGTACTTACTGTAAGTCGCTCTGGATAAGAGCGTCTGCTAAATGACTAAATGTAATTTGTAGCATACATTTTAGAGATTGTTTGTGGAGAAACCATTTTCTCATGAGGCCCTTGACATAAACTCACTTTTATTTGTTCCTATCCAATATCTAACTTTAACATTTTGAATGAGAAAATTGATCTATTATGCATTTATCTATTCAAACACTTTTTCTTGTTCTGATAGCGTTTGTGTGAACAATTAGAATGGTGGGATGGAACGCCGCTAATGCATTTTTCAAATAAGATCCAGTTCATTTCTAAAACATGACTGTGGCCTTTAGAATTCCATTTCGAGTCTCATCACCAGAACTGGTTCTTCTTCAGCTCCTCACTCAATTTTTCCATTTCAATTTTTGGTCTTCATATTTCATAAGGAGCAGCGGTTACTGATTTTCACACCTGATAGCAAAGCACCATCTCGTGGATGTCTTTCCTGTTAGTTTTTTTCAAAATGTAATTTCGGATGAGCGAAGTGCGGGGGGTATTAATATGAGGGTCTACTACATCATACATCATAATAACAGGACACTGGCTGACAACTGAGGCATTCGTTAATCCGTGTTTGTAAGATTATGACTTCCTCTCCTCCAACCCCCAGCCTTCAGCTCGGCCATCCACTCCCTGGACGGAGCCACTCTCCGCAACGACTTTGTCTCCATCCTCAGGGAGTTTGGGAATCACTTCGTCCAAGAGGCGGTGTACGGCTTCGAAGAGAGCTGCACCATCTGGTACCCTAACAAGCAGGTCCAGAGGCAGCTGTGGCTGGAATACCAGGACATCAGCAAAGGTAGGAACCGATTGGTTGCGCACATGAGTGATCCAATCATCTTCCTAGGTGGAGGAAGGTCATTGGTTCGTCATAAAATGATACTTCTTTTGTTGTTAATGCATATTTTAAATGGGACAAAAGCTCCATTGATGTTTACCAAAGTTTGAAAGGTGCTAGGTACATTCAAACTGCAACTTGGCTATTTTGTTTGAAGAAGTTAAGGAGCTACTGGACGTCCAATCATTGCACAACTTATCCTAAGCATTTACTCTTCAGTAACTCACGGCGAGTGTTCAGTTGAAACATTAAAAACAGATTGCACGATAGAGTTCCTCTTTCTCAAAATGCCAGCGCGTGTCAGCCATCCATCTTTTTTACCTGCAGTTGTTTTCACACTGAGACAAAGCCAGATAAGTAATGGCCCCTCTCACGCCAGTGTCTCACTTCAGTAATTCCTCCCACCATTGTTTCCTTTGCTCGGATCGACCGCGTCTCCCTCATTCCCAAGGACGCTGCTTCACAATTCACCCAGTTTCTACAATTCCTGACAGACGACTTTAAATGACTGAGTTTTCCACCCACACGAAAACTCCATTACTCTTCATTTTCTCTCCCAGTGGCATCCAGGCAGACACTTTTTACACAACAAACCGACTGTCGGGTTTTTCCATGTTTCCTTCAAACCATCTATTCAAACCTAGCTAGTAAAACAATGTTTATTTGGTATAACTACAACATGGGACCAACAAGAAGGATGTAATGTTCAGAATATGTGGCAAGGCCTAAATCACACTAGAGCCCAACCATTTCTTGGAATAATGGTTTGCAGTTGTTGAAAGTTATAAAATGTTGATATTTGATATTATAATCTCCTGGTTGGATTCATGAAAGCCCCGACCTTTATATGGGAGTAATGAGACCTCAAGAGAGAGTGGTGATCCATGTTGTAGCCTCTGCTCCAAATATCAGAACCCCTTCTGGGTTTGGTGTGGACTGCTAATCTGTTTTGCATTGTCTTTTGGGAGCTCCTTAGCAGACTTCCCAAAAGTATTTATATGGTTGAAGATGTGACAGAAAGTAGGTTCCTTATTGAATCCCAACTTGGGATCCAAAACAAATCATCATATAATTCAGATAAATTGTCCATTTCTTTTCTCAAGGCCTATTTATCAATGAAGGGTTTTGGAAATTATTTATTGGAGCATATTTAAACACAGGACTCTTTAAATACAACTTATTGTCATCAATGTACTTTAGTAACATCCTACTGGAGTCGGTGTAGAAGTTTAATTAAAAGATTTATGATGGTTATTTTTAATGACCCTGGTGTGCTTGCCTCAAGAAAGTCCACGCCCAGCCCAGCCATCATTACATTATCAGTCTTGTTTGCAGAGGAATGAAGGGCCTAGCATAGCTCATTAGTTTCTACTAGTCTGCATTTTCCAGGGAGTGAGGGACATGATAACCTGCCCTGGTGATTGATGAGTACATCTCGGTTGGGTTAGGGTTTGAGAAGAGATTAGCCATTGTCTGAGGGAAAAGCTCACTTACAATGGGCGAGCCCAGAGATACTGTATCACTGAACACAGGTCTTATAAACTAAGGTATTCTGTTCATGTTGAAACATTGCGGTGTTGCCTGTGTAGATACTACAGGGCAGAGGAAGTGTATACCAGTCAAATTTTAATACGCCCTCCATTAAAATAAAGGTCAGTCTGTTGGAAAGGAATGGTGACTTGTGTCAATTTATATTTGATTACCTGCCTTCTCTGTCAAAGCTGTGCTCTGGAGCACCCAGCCGGTTGTCAGGTCATTATGTAACCTCAGCCAGAATGCTTTATCAACACAGACAATAAGCAGGTAAAATAAGACTCGTAGTGTATGTTTATTTCGAGCCTCGGCCCCTGCCTGCATGACTCACTTAGTTTGAGGGGAAAGAGGAGGATAGGAAGAAGCAGGAGGAAACCAGCTTGACTGATTCGAAGGTGACTGAACCCCCACACCCGCAAGACAACTGTTTTTTGACCAGAGGTGACAGAACATTTACCACTTATCCGGGAAAACATGTTTTTTTTTCTTCATACCGTTCTCTCTTTGTCTCTCTTTCTCTCTTGCTCCCTCTCTCTCGCTCCCTCCCCCTCTCTCGCTCCCTCCCCCTCTTCTTCTACCGTTCTCTCCTGGTGCACATAGTTCTCCATGACAGCCAGTGTCAGGGGCTAACGGCTAAGCATGGCCAAGGTGCTCCTGATGGGCCCGGCAGCCTCCGGCTGCACAGCACAGGCAGGGGACGGAAGGATGGAGGAGGGGGGAGGGGAGAGAAGAGGGATGACGGGGGGGAGAGAAGCCCGAAAGGGGCCAATCAAAAAGCATACCAACAGGAGAGGGTAGAGTGGAGTGGTGGGGGCGATGTGGTGGAATGAGATGAATGGCGAGGTCATCTTCCACAGCCCTGGTTCTCCTGTACAGCACCCATGGGCCCCACCTCGGCAGCCCTCCCCGGGTCAGGGGCTCCGGGGCGCGGGGTGGGTAGGGTGGAGGTGGTATGGAGGTGGCAGGGACGCGCGAGGCCGCCTGCAGGGTAGGCGGAGTGATGGATGTGTGCAGCATGCTCAGTTGCTAGACAATTAGCACGAGCGCCAAGCAGATGTCTTCAAACTTGAGGACGTCTTCTCCGTCGGTTGCGGCAGAAGGGGAGGCTAATCTCACTTCTGAAGGATAAATAGCCAGCTGGCACATGGCAATGGAACTGACAAGGGGATAAAAAGAGACTGCCGTATAGGCTCCGTCACACCATAACGTTCTGGTTAACGTTCTCTGTAAGTTCTAATCGTTCAATTTCGAGCGTTCTAGGGCGAGGTGGACACATCTGGCGTGTGACTAACGTGTGACTATAACGCATGACTAGCGTGGGACTGACGCATGAGGAGCGTGTAACAGCGACCAAGTAAGACACCCCTGAAAACTATTAGCGTGTGACGACGTGTCACTGGGTCGCGACGACGTGTGACGAAAGCAAACGATGAAAACAACGTTTGTTTTCGCAAACGATGAATAACAACCAAGTAACGCTAGGGTAACGACTGACTAACGATAGCCAAACGCGTGCAACGTTAGTCAAACGTCCACAAACGTTCTTCAGCGTTATCCAGCGTTTAAAATTCAACGTTGAAGAACGCTGGTCTCCATGAGAACTTTTGTGCGTGTTCAAAACTTTTTTTTGGACCAGCGTTCTCCAACGATCACCGACGATTACCGCTCTTCTGGCACTATACCAGCGAACATGGACGATTACCAACGTTTCCTCTAACGTTATAGAACGTTGACCAGAACGTTATGGTGTGACGGGGCCTTTAGATACAGTATTTACAAATGTTGCGATTTGTAGGATTTCTGCGATAAAATACGTGCAAGCGAAATGGATAACATGAATAAGAAACGCATTTAAAGGCATGGCTTTAACATGAAAAAGACTGCAGTGTCGTAACACCAAATAAGCGAAGCTAGTTCAGGCAAGGCAGGTGGGCGGCACAAGTCATCCGCTCATCACCACACCTATAGCCAGCACAAGCCCATTGGCCCACGTCCGATAACACGGCATTAAAAGGTAGCGCGGATACGCACACACTCACCCCTGGTTGCTGTATGATCGGTGCTGCTGCCGCCCTCCACCGTCCCCTTCTCCCCCATGCTGTCTGTATGTTCTATCCATCAGGGGGATTATATCTCTATTGCTCCCTGTCTCATCTGTCATGTATGTATGTGTCGCATCGAGGAGGCAGGGAGTGCTTCCCTTAGATCATCCACTCCGCCAAAGTCAAACCTATTTCCATGTCATGGTTATCAATAAATGCTCAAATCTAATACGTGAGTGTCTTGACTGAGCTAAATCTGACATGCTGAGTTTGGAAACGAATGCACACACACGCACCCTCACGCACACAGTTAAATCTCTTACCGCAGAGACAGCGGTGTATGGCACAATTTGTTTGCTCAGCAAAATAATAATTTAAGGCCGGTTTATCTCCATAGAAGCAGGGTCTAAAAGAAATCGTATGAATTTTCAATTTGAGTTTGCCGGTTTGAATTATAACCCCTAAAAGGCCAGGCAGCCCTCCCTGCTGTGCCCTGATGGAAAACCTGACATAAAACAAGGCTTCATCCACTGCGTGCTGTAAAAGTCCAACTCCTGCTGCTGTCTAATCCTGGTTTACATGATCTGCCTCATCAGCCCTTCACCCTTAGCCGAAGACAAGCATAATTCCACCTTTAGCTCAAGTGCCCAAGGTCAGCCCCTTAAGGGCCTTTTGATGTTTTCATCCCGCCGGATGGCGGTCTCGCCTGCCATTGTCATCATCATCTCCCTGCTGTCGTTAGTCCATACAAATCAGGGGATTGGGAGTGAGGGGGCAAGGGTGGTTGGATAGGATATGGTTGCAGGATTCCGGCTGTCTTGGGGGTAATTTAGAGTAATGTTCAAGTGTGGCTCGTCCTTCGGCTGAAGGGCAGTACCTCTTGACACCCTCTGGATGTTGAGTTAACATAGATGAGCAAAGAGAGGATTTGTCCTTGGTGTGGCTCGTGGTGGCATGGGTACTGAAGAATTTATAGCTTCTCTTTTCCTCTCCCTCCTACTCTATCAGTGTGTTTCAGCTGGTACCAGGGAGATGTTGTTTTAGGCTTATTGACAGATGAGAAATGAACTCCTTACAGACAGACTGTGTGTTCTCTTAGAATGTAATAATTGATTGATTGAAGGAGTTATGATGTTGCACTAGTCAGAACATTCACGGCTATGTTTGTTCGCCAATGACAGTACACAAGTGTTGGTGGCACTGAACACTGTGTTTTACACAGTATGAGTGAGCCTTCCTAACAAGCTAACGGAATGTTAGGCTTTAGGCCTCTTGTGTACTTCATTAAGTGAGGATTATAAATCAGCCTTTGTTTCTGAGTCTGTAGAGAACTGCAAGCTAGTTGATCTAGTTTCTTTTTCAAGATAGCATGTGTTTTGAAGAGATTTCCTGAACTGAGTTTAGCTGTGGGATTTAATGAGGGTGTGACAGAAATATCCTTCCCACAAGTTTTTTTTTAACAGAGTCTTGTTTGAGAAGCATCTACAAAGTCAACTGGGACGTCTTAATGGTAAATTCATCACGTTCAGAACGCCTTCAGAGCTGTGTAAATGCGATGCTTTGTAATCTTCCCTTGGCTTGAGTCTGTTTTAATTACTGATCAAGGCACATCCCTTATTATTGTCTTTTTTCCACAAGGAGTTATGTGGGTGTTCGTTGCATACTAATAATCTTTTTGTTATTGTCATTATTTTATGAGCAATACCAGTAGCAGACCATCCTTACAAGTCCTCAGTACAAGTCCTTGTGCAAGCTGGAAGATGCACTGAGGATTATCCTAACTTATATTTAGACAAGCGGAAACATCATCTTGTACATCAATTCCAGTTGATTTTACTGTGCAGCTCTGAGTAGGCCATGCAATCAGCTGAAATATCAACATGTTGTTTGTAATAGTGTGTCCTTGGAGCCCATGTGTAGATAAAAGAAGAAGAATGTTGTTCTTGCATTACATCTAAACATGATTCAACGATCTTGCGGTGCTGTTGGCCTCCCTTGTGTTTGGGGTATAACTGACCTCCCCTTAGGCACAGTTAACTTGAAAGACAGGTGTTTAACCTGAGTAGAAGGATTTCTGTCATGTTCGTAACAGACGTGGATCTCATTCTGAAGCAAGAGCAACTACAGCAAATCTTACGTTTCTCCACAAAACCAAAGTGTAGGAAATCCACTCCTCTTGTGATTTTATCATCATCATCATCATCATCATATAATTATATATATTATCAGTGAAGATCCTTCTGTAAATATTCATCAACATTAGTTATTGTTTTTGTGGCCATTCTTGTCCCATGATACTATAATCCACCTCAGTAGCTAACAGCTATTTCCAGTAACATGACAGTATTGACATAGCTGGTGGGCCTGTTAGTGGTGTTTTGCAGTAAATAGCTATCACTGGCCAATCCCGAACATTCAGTCCTGTTCAGCTAAATGTGTTAGAATGTAATTTCACGGCATCTCCAATCCACTTTGCATAATGTAATTGATTTTGCAGCTTTGGTAATCAATGCTGTTTCATACCGCGGATCATACTAGTCAGGCCCAGTGCGCACAGCCAGCTTATACATCTTGCTTGTCCTAGTCGTCGCTAGTTTAATTAGAAGTTATACAGTATGTTTGATGAAAAAGGCCTCATCCCACAAGTCAGTAATGTTAAATTGTTTTGTGTGAGAGATCAGGTCTACGGATGAGAAATGGATAGAATTCCGAAACTTTGTTCATGTGCATGTGACCGTGGGCGTGCATGTGTTTGTGTGTACGTGTTTGTGTGTATGTGTTTGTGTGTACGCGTTGGGGTGTACATGTTTGTGTGTACGTGTTTGTGTGTATGTGTTTGTGTGTACGCGTTGGTGTGTACGTGTTTGTGTGTACGTGTTTGTGTGTACGCGTTGGTGTGTACGTGTTTGTGTGTACGTGTTTGTGTGTACGCGTTGGTGTGTATGTGTTTGTGTGTATGTGTTGGTGTGTACGTGTTTGTGTGTACGTGTTTGTGTGTATGTGTTTGTGTGTATGTGTTTGTGTGTATGTGTTGGTGTGTACGTGTTTGTGTGTATGTGTTGGTGTGTACGTGTTTGTGTGTATGTGTTTGTGTGTATGTGTTTGTGTGTATGTGTTGGTGTGTACGTGTTTGTGTGTATGTGTTTGTGTGTACGTGTTTGTGTGTACGCGTTGGTGTGTACGTGTTTGTGTGTACGTGTTTGTGTGTATGTGTTGGTGTGTACGTGTTTGTGTGTACGTGTTTGTGTGTACGTGTTTGTGTGTATGTGTTGGTGTGTACGTGTTTGTGTGTACGTGTTTGTGTGTATGTGTTTGTGTGTATGTGTTTGTGTGTATGTGTTGGTGTGTACGTGTTTGTGTGTATGTGTTGGTGTGTACGTGTTTGTGTGTATGTGTTTGTGTGTATGTGTTTGTGTGTATGTGTTGGTGTGTACGTGTTTGTGTGTATGTGTTTGTGTGTACGTGTTTGTGTGTACGCGTTGGTGTGTACGTGTTTGTGTGTACGTGTTTGTGTGTATGTGTTGGTGTGTACGTGTTTGTGTGTACGTGTTTGTGTGTACGTGTTTGTGTGTATGTGTTGGTGTGTACGTGTTTGTGTGTACGCGTGCGTTCTAGCCTTCCTTGCGTCTGCACCCATGCATGTTGTGGCATGATGGGAGTTCTATTGAACTGGCGTTCTGGTTCCACAGCAAATGAAGAGTGATGAGATCCTGGCTCAAGGCTTTTCATCAGGCCACTCACACTTGGAGGAACGCGTTATCCACACCATCCAGGGTCCTGATTGGCTGACATTGATCTATTGGCTGTGGGTTTAGCTCATCCTGTATGGATTTACTTCTCCATTTTCCCTTCCACGTCTCTGAGCCAAACCCCAGGCAGATTTCCCCTTTTCCTCATGCATAATTAGTATTACAGCACATCCCAGATGGAGTTATAATGCATGTGTTGGCTTGACTCCCCACATAGATGTTACTTGTAAAAGAACCATACCAAACCCTCATTATAGATGCATACTTCTATCAGAGCCAGTCAAACCTCCAAGCCTCAAGATAGCCATGGCAGCAGTCTTAGCCATGGCAGTCTGCATTATTGACCATAAAATACAGTATTTGCTTTCTTCCTGGAGGGATAAACTGTTCTCTCTCCAATAGACTCGGGGGGGGGAGAGATCCAAAGGGCTCCCAAAAGCAAGGCTTCAAACAGAGGGCCTCAATGAGAAGTGACATGAGTCTCTGTGTAGCTGAAGCGAGCCCAAATGATTCCCACTACGTACACGTGTAGAAGCAGTAGGATACTGAGCTTCCCCTGCCTCCTGTTCGGCCAGAGACATTCGCTACCAGGGTGAGTTAGCCATGTTCAGTCACACAAAGGAGAGAAGAGGTCAGTCTATATGTTGAAGGACAAACCCATTCACCCAGCCTGGTGTTTCATTGAATTGCGCTGCGGGTCTGTCTAGAATTTATGGAACAAACGTGTGAAGAATGTATTTTATTACGGAATATTTTTCCTCCTACCCAAACTTGTAGTTTTGATAATGACGAAGGCTGATGTCCGTGATCTACAAAAGCTGTGCACCTTTGACTCCCAGCGTAGACCACCTAATGATGAGCTTAATTAAGGCAGAACAACGAATGAACTCTGGCCCTATCTAGCAGACAGAGATGGCAACCGGAATCATGAGGAATGCACAAAGCCAAACATTCACTTCCAAAACTGAGTTTATAGGAACAGTGATGCGGTGCTACATAATTGCCCTCTAGAGGCCAATCTGACTACTGCAGCACTTTTGAACATGAAATAAAGATTGACTGCACAGTTTGCCAGTGGTATGAAAGGGCTTTAGATGGCCTTGACTAGTCCATTGTGCTGTGATTTATTGAATTATAAATGTATGAGGTGGAAATTCACTTCGTTTGCCGGCTGATGGGGGTTATTCTCTCCGGTTTTTTTTTATTTGGGGGGAAAATACCTTCCATTTACTCTGAATTCTAGACTTCGGAACAGAGAATCGTTATGACTTATGTATTTATGACTGATTGTCTTCCCTGTGCACTGCATTATTGATCAGTACTGTAATCATTATTTGATTATATCGATACATGTCACCTTGAATATACCTTGTGCATGTGACACCTTCCAGAACCTCTGGAAGGAATGTTCTGTGTGATTTATCTTTGCCAAGGCACCCATCAAGAATTTCCAATTCCCTCAGATGCCCTCTCCTGAATCTTAAATCTCATACTGTTAGTGCCATATTTGGACTGAATGATGGTGCAAGCTCAGAGATGTATGACACGCACACACAGATCAGTTTGATCACAAGTTTGTGATTTACTTTCGCAATATGACATGCATTTCAATTGCCTGTGAACAATCTCCACATCCAAAGGTTTGACAGGACTGAAAACTGGGTTTGAGAGGTGAATGTAAGGGCTGTGTGTGAAAGTGTGATGTGCCAAAGCCTTGTCACGGGATCAGTTTTGCATGTGTTTTGGCACCGTTAATACTGTGTCAACCTTGGGCTTTTGACAGACAGGTGTCAACATCCGCAGCAGATGTACGAGGGTGAGACGCCACGATTAAAGCGGAGCTAGTCTTCACTCGCTATTCTATATCATCTGAGGGCGTTTTCTTCGGGTCTTCATGTCCGCCAGTCTTTAGCCAGCCCTGACCCCCCTGCCCACACCCCTGGCACCCCTTCTCCATCAGATAGTCATCAGTCCGTCTGCACTTGTTAAATCCCCCCACCCAACGATCCCCCTACAGCAGTAGAGACACTCTGAGATACTTTGTCTTATTGGACCCAGGGGAATACTCCCAGGCAAATATTACATTATGCATGTTTTCTATTTTGCCCTCTGTGTCCTTGCCAAGCCCTGGCGGTCGGCACGAGGATCTGGAAAATGGAAAACGACCATAACAGAGATGGAGTACGTGGGCGAGGTGAGACACGGCGAGCTGGCGTGGCGTGTATACGAGAGAGCTCGTCGCCCGTCTGTAGGCCGCTGGACATGGGAGGCGTGATCTGTCTTCATGTGGAATTTGACCTTTGGAGGGCCTCATGAAGTTAATGTAAATACCGTTCATCCTTCAAAACGACGGATTGTAGGATCTGCAGTTTTGCATATGAGCATATACTGTACTGTGTAATTATAGGCACTGCAGCGATACTGAGTATGGATAATTCATGTCTATAATAGTGAATTTTTATTCAAAACTCAAAGAATGTTCTTGCTGTTTATATGAAGAGAACGCTGAAGTTCTGAACCGTAAGAGTTAAATGTCAGGCAGGATGAGGATCTGGCTCTGAATTCAGTTATCACCTTCAACTGTCAAAGTGTGAAAATCTTTACACCTTTTTAGGAAAGCTGTTAATTCTGGAGATTTAGCAAACACTCAAATAACTCAAAAGGACACGCAATGTACCTTATAACCACCACGATGCTATTTTCAAACGTTAAGCTTTCAGCTAGTAAACATCTCTAAAGGTTTTTTCCGACGGGTTACCATTCACCTTTATCGTTCAGGTCTACAGGATTAGGTTGGTGATGAATAGCATTTTGTCAGCATGCTTTCATCAGATTTAAATAACACACAGAGCTTAGAGATGGAAACACTGCTCGAATAAATGCTAGGAATACCCATGGCACAGCACCAGTCCCACCAACAGCCCTGGCAAGCGCTAAGAAAAGAAGATCAGGGGAAACAGGAAGACGTTTAGCACCATATATGGTTGATGGGGGTCTGGAAGTACTAGTAGAAATGACTTTACAAAAGAGTTGATGCCAGAGAAGAGCAGATCTGACTGTGTCTGTTTTCTTCGGGAGATCCCTCTGAAGCCTACAGCTGCCTCTTCCTGGGTTAATGGCACATTCCCAGATCTCTCCAGCTGCAGTAGATTCATCTCGGGCAGTTTGGTTACATAAAGATGTGTGCTTTTGTGTACATGGGTGTGTCTGTGTCAGTGCGTGTGTGGGGGGGGGGGGCTTTGTGTAGCTTTATGTTATTCCTGTACTGACATGTCCAGGGGAAGCAATCGTATCATTCGTTAGAGGCTGTCAGTGAACGAGATGTACTACTAAATGTATGCACAGCGATTTGATTTGCATGAATAAACAAAGAATGCAAATCAGTCGAAGCAACCTGAGACTTTGGATTACGCTTTGGACTGTTCCGAGCAATGCAGCATTGTATGGAGTGAGATGTTGAATAATTATGATAAATAATTAGGAATGCAAATGAAAGATGAATATTTCATACGCCCACATGCGACGCTGTCGTCTTCAGAGGGACATCAGGGCTCAGTGACGTAGGGTCGGCCGGAGACCTCCGACTTCAACGGGTCAGTAGATACCCAAGGACCTGACCTCTGAATCCATGTTAAATGTCTTAGACACTGATGAAGCCTAAAGGGCCCCACTGTCTTATAGATCACCTCTCCATTGATTATCTGACTTCCGTCTTCCTTCATCCTTCAGCTTCCTCCGTACCTTCCGCTCCACCTCTCCACATCCTCCCAGTCTGGTTTCCTGGTCGTAGACGTGTTAGGATCTCCCCAGTGTGCTCCGCAAGCTAAGCAGCCCACCAAGCTCGATCCCCCACTAGAGGAAGATGAGAAGAAGGGAGAGGAGCCGCGGAAAACAAATTATAAATAGGCCACACTTTAAATTGATTAGCATCCAAGGAGACAGGGCCTAGAGATAAATGAATATTTAGCAGGGATCTCTTCCTAGGGGATGCAGATGGATTCGCCGGACCCTGGAGGGGAGGTCGGGGGATGGGGGGGGGGGCATAGCCAGGGGTCAGTGTTGGTAACATGCCTCCACCCACTCCTCTCAGACAGGGCCTGATTCTCCATGACCCCCACTGTACTGTGCATCACAACCGTGGAGCAGGAGTTCACCTTGCCCAGGGATGTTGTGTTTCAGATTTTCCTCCAGTGTCCCAGGGGCGTGTCCTTGCATTGATTATGTGGTCCGTGTGAGCTGCAGCCCGGTTGCCTTGGAGAGCGCCGGACAGTATATAGAATGTAGTTTGTTTCAGCAGCTTACATAATCAACAGGCGTGTTAGATCTTCACCCCGTGTGGGATTACGGACGTCACTGAAGCAGAGACGACGCCTGACCTGTTGACATCTGCCAGCAGTGTGCTGCAAGAAAGCCATTTGGGAAAAATGTCATCGCAACTACAAGAATATGAACAGAACAGATTAGGTTATCGCAGGTTCATGTGATTAAATTGTATACTGTGCAGAAAGCTTTCATTCATCACTAAACACAGACCAGTGGTAAAAATGAAGCAACAGTGGAATGCATGTTTTAATCTGCTTTTCAAAAGTCACATACTGTCATTGGCTTGAGATGAGCTATACAAAAATAGAAGACGAGGGCCAAGGAACATGTTTTGAATCATGTTTTCCTGAAATGTGTACACTAGTATGCATACCAAAAAAATGCATGTTTATGAAATTATAGTGTGAATATGATGGACTGTATGCTGTATTTTGTTCTTTCCATAACTGTCATTGAGGAAAAAAAGCCTCCTTATTCGTCATTAGCACCCTGATTAAATCTTCCCTCATCCTTTTATAAAGCTATTTGGTAATGAACTGAGGCCAGTTACTGTAGATAAATTGATAAGTTGTCTAATCGCGTAAAACCTTTAATTGGATGCGTATTGTCATGCCTAACCATTATTATTGCATCATAAACCCAAGTCGATGATGGTGGCATTGCTGTAAGGTGGCATTACATGCCGCGACATGAAAACAAATAGGCTTACAAATAAGGGAGGAAAAAGCGACGTGCTTCTGGTCCCCCTTTTCGCGTTGGCAGCCACATAGATAATCAGTTTTAACTGTAGCTGGCAACAGGAGCTGTCGGCCACATCTTCCTCCCACCTGGGAATCTCATCAGCCATCCCTTAATTACCTCAGAAAAGCTGTCAATCTGAACTAATTATAACTCAATCCTCTGTTCCTGGGCACGCCAGGGAGGTCCAGGTCAAGCGTTAAATCTCGTTTTCCCTCTGTAACCCCACAACTCCTTCTGAAAATAATGAGTTTGGTTGTGTTGAAGCGTTTGGGGATGCAGAGCTGTATACCTTTCTATTAGTCGAGGCTAAGCGGAGAAGGGAGGCTGGGGTGAGAGCACAGCAGGCTGTGGAGTGATGGGAGTAATTGGCATCACTCCATCCTGCACCCCACCCCCACCCACCCCGTCCCAGTAAACACCTCCACCACCACACCCCTACATCCAGGAACTGTCGACAGGAAGTCTGCCTGCTAACGATGCGCCCTACTGCTCTGCGTAAGCGCTGATGGCAGTCATGAGGCATCACGCCGTGATTGGCCAGGACCCGGCACCATTGGGGCTCCTGTCAAGGGCATCAAATCCCGCCAATAATATGATGAAACAGGTGCAATCCAAATACTAAATGGATGCAAGCACTTGTAATCCACCTGTTTATTATTGTCAAAGGGGCCACGCTTCATTCAACTGGCAACCCCAGCCACTTTGTATTTACTTCATGTCTGGTGCAGGCATGCCTTAAATAATTGTTGATGTGAGTTCATTACGGCGCATAACTGTGCATCAACAAAATGGCACAAAAAAAGACTTAAAACTTAAAACACAGCTAAATAGGGAGTCCTCAGACCTCAGTTCTGCCATATGCCATTTGTGTGAGAATCTCTGGCTGTGGATCATAAATCCAGTGGGTGTTGGAATAGCTGGGCACAGGGTGTGTGCCCTTCTGACTGTCATTAGCATTTGTTTGCCTGTCCATCAGTCTACACTGCTGCTTGAGAAATTATTTTGTGTCGGTCTTGCTTATTAGTTATTGATGTCCACGGTGTTCTCCTGCAGACATCCTCGGCCACTTTGTGTGGGAGCCCACAGAGTACTCAACCAGGTCCCAACAATAACAGCAGGTCAATCACGATGCGGTCACCACGACGCATCAGCTGCCTTCATATTACTGAGGTTGAGTACATTCCAGCTACAGCCGCATACACGTAGAGCAATATTCTCCTCTCTTGAAATGAAATGTCCTATCTCTCCCACCCACCCCCCCATCTAAATAGATCTTTACATGTTTGCCTACCTCTATGCTACCAACAACAGATTTAGCCCGCTGTGCGCTGTACGGTACTGAACCTCAGTCATGAAATATTAACAACCTAAATGCTGGAAGCCCACCACCAGCAGGCTTGTTTAGGCTTCGTATTGTAATGAGTGGATCACCCCAATAGTGTTTCGGTCCCCACCCCCCACCACCATGACATGAGAGAGCAGAGGTAGCCCCCGCCCTGGCCCCCCACTGTGAGAGTCTGGGTAATGAAGATGACATCCTCGAAGCGCGATGCTGCCGGTACATTCAGCAGAGCCATCTGAGGATAATATCCTGCAGAGAACACACATAATTTATTACTGAAAATCTAATCACCTCTTCAAATGAGTTCCATTGGAACTCATTAGCCAGTTTGATGAAGATCGGCCCAGACAATAAAGTAAGCCAAGAGAAGGAACGAGATACGGTGGAGAGAGAGGGAGGGGAAAAGGAGGGAAAGGAAGATGATTTGCTCCGAAATATCGGGGATCCTTGAAGCCCGACGATATGTATCTCAGACAGACATTTGTTTTCTGTATTACTTTTTTTCTCTTGTTTGTTCACTAGATCAAACAGTCCTCTATATGAAGAAGAGCTATGAAACATATTTGAAAACGAACAATTTAATTTTTTTTTGATAAGATGTCAATCGGTAACTCACTGTGTTTACCCGGGTTTTTGAAGTCAGTCTTTCACTTTGTTTAATGCAGTGCATCCAACTCAGCTCTGTCAACAAAGTGTGTACTGTATTTGTCTTCAATTTCCTTTTAAAGTCAGGATCACAGGAAATAGATCGTCTGATATCTAAACATACCTGCTTTAATGCCAATTGCGTCTTGTTTTCTTTAAAAGCTACCCTTCTTCCCAGAGTACCACATGGTAATGCACCCTCGCTGCTGAACCCGCTCCCTGTCGAGCACTCCCTGCATCCCCCCCCACCACACTCAGGAAGAAGACAAACTCAAGTCCGCTTCATTGATTTCTTTTTTGTTTACATTTCATATGAAGCCGCTATACTTTCCACCCACACACAGCAGCGTCCAGAGAATGAATCTCTGATCCCATCCAAGTAGAAAAAAGTATTATTTGCGATACGCACCTCAAAGACGAAGCAAAGAAATTCCTACTGTGCAGCCAGGTTATAGAGAGTCTTCCAGTGCTCCTAGGAGCACATGACACTCTTTAAACTCTGTGTGTATGGGATCAGTATTGCATATTAAAACGCAGGCAGTGTAGACGAGTGACCTGGTCTGTTTTGTTTTCGTCGCGTCTTGGCTGTAAATGGGAGCACATGTAATCAGGAGCTGGAGGCAGTCCTTAAGTCCAGAGCATCGATCTCCAGGATTGAAGAGTCAATCCTAATTAAGGATCGTAGAAGTGAAGTTGAATGCTGGCCTGGGCTTTGAGGAACCCTAAACCCCTGTTAACTAAGATGGATGGAGAGGATGGCTAGTGTGGGCATGAGAAGGATGTGTGTGTGTGTGTGTGTGTGTGTGCGTGTGTGTGTGTACTCAGCCTGTCCCTGTTCTAGCACCTGCAGAGAGGCGGAGGCTAGTGCTAGCTGGCAGTCTGTGCCTCAGCCTTGAGTGTGTTTCTGAATAAGAAGCAGCACATTGGGCAGTATTCACCATGATTGTCCAGTCTTAAATCACAACCAGATTGCACCAGCTACAGAGTACGGGCTGGACTTTCTAGCTTTTAGACGGTTCTTGGATCAGGGCTTGTCATTAGTTTGCCACTAGCAGTGGATTGTTCAAGGACAGCATTTTTTTTTCCTGGGTATGCTGGCTCTCTAACAGGAGAGGTAAAGTGGTGCTGGCACAAATACACTCTAATTGTGTGGAGTAGTTCCCTCTGCTGAGGGGGGGACCTGAGTGCAGCAGGCGGGCACGGCATACTGAGTTCCAGGGGAGGGTTGACCGTTCAGTCATTTCACACCCCAGACACCTGTCCTACTCTGGGGGGAGCAGCTGGAAATGGGTCTGCCTGCCAGAGGAGTAATAGATACAGGGAGGGTAACAATGTCCCCGCTTCAAGACTTGTCCTAAAAAACATGTATTTGCCCAGCAGTTGTTTAGCTGCAGAAGGAGACATTTGATTTTTTGCTCCGCAGGTTGGGTGGCAGAATATGTAAAACACTAGCACTGTTTGAAATAAGGACTTGCTAGGTAAAGCATCCCATTCCTTGTAGATATTAAATGTGATTAACTTAAAGAAAGAAAAAAAACTGTACTTGGACTGGAGGTGAAAGTAGTTCAGACACTCCTTAATTATGAGCATGGGCAAAATGCATTTACGGTGTCTTCTAAGGTAAATTAGAGATGCAAGTGAATGAGTATTAATGAGCTATGAGTTCAAACTAAGGAGAAAGGAAATGGCTGTGTAATGTGCCTTCATCCTCAGCTAACAAGAATGCTAATACCTAACCCAGTTCTAATTTGGGAGCTTCAAGGTGTGTTTCATTGTGCACCTTGCATTTACAACCCCCTCCCTCTATGTCTCTCTCTCTCTTCTTCTCTCTGTCTCTCTCCCTCCCTCTCTCTCTCTCGCTCTCTCTCTTGCTCTACTGTAATAAAAAAGTGATTAGCACTTTTTCGTGGCATTAGAGACACCAGAGCCTTTGGGCGGTGTGTTCCACTATAATTTCTTTGTTAATTGCGTCTCTAGGGAAGCGAGGGGAGTGAAAGCCAGGGGGAGGGCTGCCACACTCACACACTGGCCCCGTTTTGGGTCTCTCTCCCTTTCCCAGCCTCTTCCTCTCCCACCTTCACTTTAGTCACCGACTCCCTCTCTCGCTCGCTCCCTCCTCCCTCTCTCGCTCCCTCCTCCCTCAGACAGGAACATGCACATGAGGGGAGACTGAGCTCCTCTCAGCCAGCTCACCAGCTCCATGATTTATGGCACAAGACACATGAGGAATCTTTAAACAGATACAGCGCCCATCATGAGGTGAAAATATGCTGCGAGGCAGTAAGCGTCTTCCTTTCCCCCCCTCCTGTGGTGAATTACGAATGTCTGGAGAGGCTCTCTATTCCCCCTGGGGAAGAAAGAGGCCAAGTAATACTGGCCCCGGCCCACGCAGATGGAAACAGGTTCTGGCATGTCGCTATTGATCTGTGACAGAGCTGCTGACAGACCGATGTGTGGAGACTGGTGGGAGGTGGACACTTCCCACCTTTAAATTCGGTCAGAGGCTGACCATCGCCTGGCTCTCGCGGCGCGGCTCGCAGGGCGCTTTAGATGTGCCGAGGTCTTCGGTTGAAGCTCGAGGAGAACTGACAGCATGCGAATTCGATATCATATCACGCGCGATAGCAGACGCGTGTAGCCTCACGCGAGAGGTTTCCGCGCGGCTGTTGCCGTTCTCTCGTGTCTCCCGAGGCCAAATCAAAGGTTTGGATTCTGCGTACGTTATGTACGAACACCTCCCCGCGTGCTCCGCCAGCTCGGAGAGGGATGACATTTATCGTCGGCGCCCGGGAGGAAGATCAGTGCGACTCAAACCCGGGTCTCCTTGATAGGTGGTCGTCGTCACAGCATCAGTGGTGGCGAGGGGCAGAAAAAGGGAAGGTTACGACTCTTCATCCGACGTGACGGTGTGCCGGGGAGGGAGAGCAGGTTGTGCGCATCTCTCGCTGTCTGTGCGAGGCGCCAACCCGTGACTGAACCCGGCCCACAGGGGGGCTGGTGGGCCGCTCTTCCGGATCAGCGCCGCTCCACGGCCCGACCCAGCTGACCCCTGGACGCTGAGGCGTCCCGCGCTCCCACCCTGCACTCCCAACCCCCGTCCCACTGAGACGCCAGACGTCACGGCAACAGCGCGTAAGGATACCACTGGATGACATTAGGAGAAGTCTTTTGATTTTCCAGCAGGTGAACTTTTTGACCTTGTCAAAGAGAACCCCCACACACACACACACATGTGAGATACAGAATAAACCAAGGCGTGCAGAAGATGTGCCTATAGGGTGTGACGATTGCCAGAAAGAATTGTGAGATCAACTGTGGCAACAGCAAGGATGAGGAAGATATATAGATGCTAGGGTAAACATGATCAGAATGTTCTCCTGGCCATCCACTTCACCATTGTTGTCTCGCCAGATATTGTCTACCCACACAACAACAGCTACAGTGCAGTACAGGAGTTGGGCTCGGGGCACAGAGAGCAGATCAGGCTAACCTAATGTCCTGTCATCCTCTATACGATTGTACTTCGAGTATAACAGAAGTGACTCATGCCAACGCAGCTTCATGATTACCAGGCGAGACTCATCTCTTTTCTCCACGCCTAAGTGGAAAGTTTCAGCCTAAAACTCGGTGATGTATGGGGCCTCTCCAAGACCAGAGTGATTGGACGAAGCATCAAGGCAGGCGGGAAGATGGACATTTCCGTTGGACTACAGGGGAGGCAGGGTTCGCAAGGTTCAATGCTCAGTGCTCTGATGTATTCGCTCCATAGAGCAGCATAGAGCCCTTCCCCCTGTGAAGCAGCTAGGTGGAGGGAGATGTCAGCCAAGTGTGGGGCAGAGATAGGAAAGTTCCAGCCAGTCTGGAGATCTTGGCTCCCAGATAGACCCTCTGCTCCCCAGGACTCCAGTCGATCGAGGGCAGATACCAGTGAGCTGGTAAATACCACATCCTAGGTACAATTAGATCTCGGTGTCCACTGGATGGAAAATTGATATGTGATCCCTGTCAGATGTAAAAAGCGGCGAGAGCCCTTCTGTTGCTGTACAGCAATAATATGAATTGAACATTCAGAATGCCTGATTATGCTGTAGCCCTTAAAATTATGTTCAAAATGCTGACATTTTGAACATAAACTGTATTTGTCAACATAACTTATTAATGAATGGAGCTTTATTGCTCATAAGAGGGCCCTCTTCTTTCATCTTATGTTCCTCCCTCTCTGTCCCTTGAGGGTGAGACATTGACTGGGGAAACCATCAGAGATGTTCTAGCGCTCTGTAATCACATTGATTAACCTTTTTACCGGCAGCTCTCCGAAAAAAGTGTGAGTACGAACAAGTGTCTGTGGGGCCTGGAAACGAAGAAGTCGGCTTAACAGCAGTTCCTTCTAATATAATATACATACATTAGTCATGATTGTCTTCACAGATCTTGTCAGGTATGAGCGCCAGCATTTATGTCCTTCAAATTGAATTTGTACTGAAAGGAGAGTTTGTCATAATTATCCAACATGGAGCTGCAATCAGGTTTGGTTAGAGAGTATGTGATGGGGGTTTTTCACACCTTTCTTTAGATGCTTGATTGAAAACAAGGTTGACAGCTTCACCGTTTCACACTCGATAGAACTTGCTAATGACAAATCGGCCGAGAGAAAACTAAAATAAAAAACGCAAACAAACCAAACATCTTCACAGTCACTCAGACCGACTGGAACCACGGCAACACCAAAGTACCGCTTTGATCTCATATTAGAAAACGAATGATGACACTTAGGGTGGTGATTCACTGTGTGAGTGTGGTGGTGTTGGAGAGAGTGGTCTGTTTTTGCTGATGAAGATTGATTGATCTGAGTTCTAAAGTGTCAGTTTGCACATCGACAGGGGGTAAACAGGCCTGTAACTATTGATCCTGGCTGCCCAGGGTGAAGTGGCACAAGCAGCATCTGGCCTCGGAATTTTAAGCAGCCTGCAAATGTATTCTGAGTACGTCTTGGGGCTCCACTGTGTGCACAGCCTTGGCAGCCATGTTTACAAACACAACATCGAAGGGCGTTGTGTTGCTATTGACAGGCGAATGTGTATTCACGTTTTGGGATGCACCTGCATTGCTGTATAAACTGAGACTGAATGGAAACATGCTGTTTTATCGTCTTTTTAAGATTCCAGAATGCAGCCCGGTAGTCTTGACAAGTGTTCCGTCTTGTGTGTGTGTGTGTGTGCGCTCGCGTATGTGAGTGTGCGACCACCCATGAGTCAGGGAGCTCCAGAATGAATTTCTTCCCGGACCAACCACAGTTAATTTGGGGTCCTATCAGTTGCCTTTGATAGATATTAATCGACTTTTCCCCTCGCTCCTCTCTGACCTAAAGAGCGACTCAGATGTCAGGTGGTAATTACAGGGCTACTTTTTGATCTGCTTAATTACTGATATTTCCTGCCTTATTGATTGGTCCCGAGGAGAATGTTATTTTTCTCCATCGGCCAGGCCAGCTCCTGTGGCGAGCAGCACACTCAGAAATGTGACCCTGGTCTTATTTATAACCAGAGGGATTTCCAAGCCCACAACTACATACAGGAACTGCACTTGCGGAAATTCATAAAAGGGAAGGCTGGATTTTGGGGCGTCCTAGCATTTGTGTGGGTGCGTGTGTGTGTGTGTCCGCGCTTGTTTTCTTTCACACAAGCTTGTGTGTGTCAAGCCCTAGTGAAGATTGAGGACGAGCGCTGGCTGGTTGCTATGTCAACACAGGGTGACCCGGTGGTGCGTTTGACAGAATGGGGTCTTCAAACGGGGACCTTATGTGGCAGTCTTCGCTTGGCCTCTATTACTCATTTTGGAGGTCAGGACTGATGCGGACCTTTGTGAGTCCTATTTTATAATTAATCTTTCACCTGTGGAGGTTTGCTGTCTCCCTCGGTAGAGTAACAGACACCACCATCAGCCAACAGTACATGAACACCATGGTCAACTGTCATCCTTCTGTTTCAGTTCATTTGTACAGCAACATTACAAGGAAATCCTGACTGGAAACATTTCAAAACGATTCTGTTTTGTGTCTTTTTGAGGTCATGACACGACCTGTCTAAAAAATTGTCGATGACATTATGATGTATTACATTATTTTGTCGTAGTGAGATCAAATTGGGTTTGTTTTAAACTGGTCTTATAGAAGATGATGAAAGTTAATATTGTGGGCTGCTGCACTGAACGTACCCTTGTTAAGATTATGACACTATGACACCGAGATGGTAGGAGAGTATATCAACACCTAAAACCCTTTTAATGAAAAGTGAGAAAGGAATTTCCACAAGTCCAAACAATTCCTCCATGAACTTTGCACAATTTCTCTCTGTCTTAGCTAGGGAACACGTTTTAATAATTCAATATTGCTTTTTTCTCTGTCGTGCTGTGAGCATTTTCACAAAAACATACCTCCTGTGGCTGTAAGTCAGGTCAAGAATGTTTCATTTGTTCCAGAAGATGAAGAACTAGTGAAGATGATATTTTTGTCTCTTACCGTAACCCCCCTCGATCGAAAGCCACCCTTCCTTCCATAGCTGTGTCCTACAGTACTTCACATGACTAGACTCCTCGATACGGCTTTTTGTTCTGGGCCTGCAATATAAGATTTCTTTGACTTGCAGGTATTATTTTCTTTCGATTTTTTTTTATATATAGTGCACTTTTCCACTTAATTAGGGGAAGTAAAGCCGTTTGGATTACTACCGCAGTACCATATTGTATGCGTGAAGGTCATTGCGTCCACCAAAAGTGTAAGTGATAGTAGCACAGGTGATGGAATGGGCTGTGTCTGTCTATATAATCTGTCTGTGAAGAGAATGCCAGCTGCTAGACCCACGAGGACAGATAAGGCCTCCAACCACACTCCACTGGCTGGAGAGAAAAATGAAATAAAAGCTCTCTTCTGTCCAGAGTCCAGACCTGCCGCATCTCCCGGGGCTACTAGCACCGTGTTCAAAACATTTGATTAGACTGTAGCACTGTTGCTATGGGCCTCTGCAATGATCCTCTCAGCTTGCCATGAAATGGATGCCTCTGGTCTAGATTTCAGGCAGACAAGCCCCAGTACGGTTTTAATATCATATTACATTCAGAGGGAGTCAAATTGATCTGATATTCATAAAAAAAACATTGCTTCCTCACCCTTTAACGGTCAGATGGCTCTCCCCATGTGCTGGATTTCTCTCCCCTGTGAACCTGTAAGACACCAGCTGGGAAATAAAAGCTGGGAATATCCAAACAGTATCATAAATGCCGCTCAATTTCAAGCTTACAGCCAGCTGTGTGTTGTCTCAGCATCTCTGAGCACCCCGTGGTTTTGACCCATTCTGGAATTGCTATTGTGCACTTTCAGTAGTCTTCTGTCTTCCAATTGTTGTAACTGTTATCTCCATCTTTGACAATCCTTTGGCTTTTAGGTTTGTTTCCCAAGCCCAGCTAATGAGGGCTATCCTAACATTGTTTGTTCATATCCTGTATATATAAGACTGTGTTAGTTACTGTAAATAGTATCTTTATGAGCTTCCTCACCCAAAAAACTGTGCAGAGTCCATGTCCATTTACACAGTGTGGAAACAGCCGCAGGTGTAATCTCAATTGGAGAGGAAGAACCTTCCGGAAATGGCCTTCAGTTTAAGCCCTGACAAACACTCAGTCTGGTGTGGTATGCTGAGAGGTCGAGAGCGCAGGGTGGTGCTGGGATTTGGAGCGTCAGCCAGACTCACCGTAGCCTCTTTCGAAGTCCATGAACAAGACGTCCACGGGCAGGCCCAATCAACGGGAAATAAATGCCGGTGCTCCTGCCTTGTGTGCCGCGGCCCAGCGTTCCATTAGGGTCTGGAGAAGGCTGTCAGTTAAGCCTCGGCGCGGGGCCCCATGGCTAAAGTGCAGGGATAAATCAGCCAGCCGGAGATTGAAGGACTGGCTGACTGGCCAAGAGAGGTTAGGTGGTGTAAAGTCAAGGCTTAGTATTAGTATGTAAACACCTCGTTCAGGTTTACGACGGCGGCTGTCAGGTCATCTATATTGCTTGTATACTGTGGGAGCCTTGTATACTGTGTCTCTCGCTCGCACAGAAATCCTTTAGTGGGAATATAGGAATGGGACAGCAAGCATGGTTTTGTTGCAATTTTCTTAGCTGAGTGTAGGGGCTAGCACGGCGTGCCACTGTGAATTATCTGGTACAAGCAGCATCTGCCTGAGAAGATTTGGCTGTCAAAGGGATTTGTTTGAGAGCTCAAATGTATTCTGTTCCTGGGATTCTGTTTCGACTATGCTAGATATACCCTGCACACCACGCTCTGCTTAAGCACGTGTCACTGTTCTCTTTATCAAACCTAAAAATAAATAAAAAATTGTCAAACTTAAAATAATTTCCACACCAACCGTGATAGTGTGATCGTCGGTATCATATTTATACTCTGTGAATTCGGGGTTCTTATGTTAGCTGGAAACCATGATTAAACTGTATTTTACAAGATTCCTGCCCAATTTCAAACCCAATGATTCTCTGCTTTTCTAGCTGCAGTACGACAGACCCTACAGAGAGATATGATAGGTTTTTCATTCCTCACTGGTGTGTGTCTACCCAGTGACACCATAGCATCACCTAGTGGTGATGGCCAAGTGGAAGTACATATCTGTATGGGAGGTGGAGAGAGGCACCACAGTTCCATTTTACAGTCATTTTTTTTTCTTCTTCTTTCTACTGGTTCAAAAGAATCGTCAAACTTTCACCTTCGCAGCATCTAGTAATTGGCACCAATCTGAAAATGGAAAACCTTCAGCAATGCGACTTCAATCTAAACTTGTTGTTCCTTTTTGAAAGGACTGCTGAGGATGGAACGTGAATATGACACAAGTGTCTTTGTCAGGAAGAGAGAGAGAGAGGGAGAGGGAGAGGGGGGGGGGGGGCAAGTCCAAAACGAATGAGATTTAGTGGGATGTTTTCTCTGTTCCTAGAAAGTTATTTGTCTTTGCCGCATTTCACTTGTTAATCGTTCTATTTTCCTCATAACTGTCTGGTTTCAGATTACATCTCATATGTCAAAACAAATTGATGCAAGTGTAGGTGAGTGTGTGCACGTTTGTGTGTGTTTGTCTGTGTGTTGTGTACTTGTGTGTGCGTGTGTGTGTGGAGGGGGGGTGTAGACTGAATGACATTTACACTAATCCCCCATAGATTCTGTACCACAGGGAACAGCAAACAATGTTCCTCACATAGTCCAGACACTGATCTTCCTAGCTATCGCACCACTACTCCCCAGTACATCATAGCATGCGAGGCTGTCCTTCCAACTCTCTCTGTCCTTAACAGTGACATGGTTACAGCCTGGCAGCCTCGTCAAAATGGCAGAGCGTGACCTGAGTCGCTGATACTGGCGTGTTGGACATGGACTGTGGCTTCCCTTTGATAATTAAGGCTGTCACAGCCTGCTCTCTCTTTATCTCTCTCTCTCTCACTCTCCTTCAGGGCAGACAATGTTCCATATCAGAGGTCCAGCTTTCACGCCACAGTGATGTGTCCTGGTAGATTAACCATTTACATATGTGCCATGGTTAGCTGGGCTCCAGCTAATCAGCAGTATATATATACATGTCATGATTGGCTGATCTCCAGTCCATGAGTAGAATTTGCATCCCGGGTTGTGTTCCCGGGTTATAAGAGACCGCTCAGCCCATCTGACCCAGCCAGAGGCCCAGCATTGTGTGTGTCATTCACCTCAAGGGCACTTCATCACCGTGTGGGAATGTGTCCGGGAAGAGCGATAGACAAACCTGTCATCTGTCATTGTATCTGATCATGGAAGGGGGAATTTACTGTTGGAGCTGCTACTTGAGAGCTCATTGAGGGCTCAAGGCTTGAAACGCATATAATGATCAGCCTGTGTGCTCACCGGCTTGATCTGGGTTGATTGATTGAGTGAGTGAAGTGCTCTCGTTCATTCATAAGCACAGGCGCATGTTTAATTTCCCTTTAGTGTGGCACGAGTATGTCGTCAAAGTTTAAGGAATTTCTCGTGTGCGCGTGTGTCAGTGTGTGTATGTGTCTCCATGTGGGTGTGTGTGCGAGTGTTTTTGTTACTGTGTGGCCACGTGTGTGTGTGTGTGTCCATGTGTACGATGTGTGTTTCGGTTTTCCCCTGTTGGCTCATAAAGCCATGTTGTATTTCATCAAAGCCAACTCCATGACAAGTTATCCCCTAATTGGCTGTTGGGCTTTCAAATTGCCTGTGCATGCTCACAACTCAACACTATGACGGACTAGTAATGTGGAGCTTTTTTCAAAGACAAACTAAGAAAGCTTTGTGTTTAACTCAAGTCTTCCTTCAGAGATGGCTTTGAAGCTCGGACTGCTTCGAGTACATTAGATGAGGCAGCGTAATGAATGGAGCATAATGCAGTGCCGGTTGTAACATAAATTGATACCTTTTTTTAGTGATAGACGGCCTAACTTAAGTAAATATTTTGAGAGTGCAGATGTCAACGTTGTGCTGAGGCCTTAATTGGGTAACAAACTTTCTGTAACTTAACGATAACAATCGCTGGGGTTTCAAACTTTTCACAGACAAGATCTCTTCATCATACTGCTAGTAGTAGTATATTAACACTACTATGATATACATTATATACATATGTATATATATATACATATATATATATGTATATATATTTACATACGTGCCATGGTTAGCTGGGCTCCAGCTAATCAGCAGTATATATATACATGTCATGATTGGCTGATCTCCAGTCCATGAGTAGAATTTGCATCCATGTTCCCGGGTTATAAGAGACCGCTCAGCCCTACTACCCTACCAGTTAAACCAACACTCACCTCACTAACCCTCCACCCTCTCCTCAGGACTCCTCCCATGAGAGAGTCCTACTCTGTAGTAACCGTCCACCTCCTCCTCTTCCAGGCAACTCTCCATCAGAGGAGTCGGAGGAGCGGGACAAGGAGCCGCGCACGCTGACCTACCCGGCCTACATTGCCAGCCTGCTGGACACGGGCGCCAAGCGCCTGGCTGCCGGGGTGCGTATGGAGTGCAGTAGCCAGGGACAGTGCCCGCGGTCCTGCCACCTGTGTCACATGAGCCCCGGGCCCGGGCGGCCCACCGAGCCAGTCCTGCTGCAGATCACCAAGGCTGGCCCGCTCTACGAACTGGTCTCCAACAACGAGACTTACCAGGTACGATGTGTCTGTGTGTTTCGAGTGAACATGGGAAGCTTTTACTCTCAAAGGCTGTAGCTCAATGATCAAACACAGTTTGCCAACACCTCACTAACACACCATATCTTAACACCTCACCAACAAAGGCTACCATACATTATGTTGTAAAACAAGCAGTGTGAGATAACATCAATATGCCCGGGAGTAGACGACCAAGCAGCTAATAACCCCACACAGAGAGAGAGAATACTCTATCGATGCCTGCCTTCCCCATATGGTATAGACAGTATTTTAATTCCCATCCTCTCCTCCGCCCTCCCCTTCTCAGTCTCTGATGGAGGCCATGATGAGTATCCTGTGGTGTTCCGGGAAAGGTGACGTCATTGACGACTGGTGTCGCTGCGACTCCGTTGCCTTCGGGACTGACGGACTGCCCATGTGTGCCCCTCTCCCGCAACCCAAGTGAGTCCAACGTATCTGATTGCTGTTGTTATTTGGGAGGCCACAGGGGGTGAAGGCTGAACAGGAGCGACAGAACGGGCGGGCGGGCTAGCGGTAGGAAGTCATTGTCGGGAGTAACAATCAAATGTGCACCTGCTGTGTAGATACCAGGTTCTAACCAGGAAGTAACTTCAGTTCTGTCGAGCTTGGGCAGATATTGAGCTGCATGCTAAGGAGTAGGCATATCTTGGGAAGCCATTTTGAGAGAAATGCCACACATTGAATATTACTAGTCAAATAATGTGTAAACAACCCTTTACCTGAGTGTGTCTCTCTCAGGCTTAGGCTCTCCCACTCTTACGAGCCCAGCAGCTCATTGGTCATCATGGAATGGAATCATACAGAGCCACCAATCGGGGTGCGCATTGTCGATTACGTCATCAGCCAGGAGAAAGTGACAGAGAGGATGGAGCACTCGAGGGTAGAGACAGGTATGTTCCGGATTCTTACAGTACATCTGCAAACAGTCATTTAGCATCTCTGATTATTGAATAGTACATATTCGATATTAAGATGTAGTTTTGTTTACAACCACAAGATGGTGGTCAATGACTGTGATCCTGATGTTCACATGCTTGGACCACTTGCTGGTAACATGTAGCTGAGTGGAGCATTTCTGTCCTGGAGTTGAAAGTTCATTTCAGTCCAGCATTGGATATTTTAACAAAAATTGCTAATGGGTGCAAAGTACAGTAGATGTCAAAGAATTAATTGCCAGCTTCATCCTGCACTGTCAGTGTCATTGTGTAGATTGTCATCATTAGCACTGCAGGTTTTTCCCTTTGAAGCAGGTTCATGCATTTATAGTCTGCTTCATCACATTCCTTGATCATTCTGGAACCTATACATACACAACACGTGTCTGTTTGCACTCAGTGCCCCCATACAGGAGTAAAGCTGTTGTTAGTACGTAGAAAGACATACAATGAATAGCTCAGTTCTCCTGCGCAGTAGGGTAACATGTTTCACGAGTGAGGCCCATTAGATGTGGAATACACTCCGCAACAGAATCACATCCCTACTGTTAAAATTATCCCCATTTTGGAGAACCGAGATCTGGTTTTGACCAAGGCATGAATAATATTTTTTTTGGTAAACAATTTAAATTGTACATATGTCCCAGGAAAATGTATACTGTATACTAACGATATATATATATTTTTTTTTTATTCTATTTTTTATTACACATTTTTTAATTTATGATTTTATTTACCTATACACAATCTGGAACTATGAGGGTTTTAAAGTTTCCCTGTTTGATTGACTTCTTCAAGGAAATACACCTTGAACATAAAAGGAGGCTGTCGTGGCTTCACTTCAGTATGCTGTAGGGTTTTGGGACCACCTAGGGAGGGAGAGCTCTCTGGAAGGCTTGTAAGGAGGTGTGGTTCTGATTTAAACTTTCAGTCGCCCGACTGCCTGACTGTCAGATTAAACATGTGTTGAATAAACCTCAGATGAACGCAATGCAACTTCACAGATCCGCCCTGGGCCTCCTTTTCTCACTGTTCTCTATCTCACTAAGTCTGGCTGCTTCTACGGCCAACTACTAAGTTATTATGTAAAACATACCTCTGCGGCTGGGAGCCATGTGTGGGAATCACTCCTCCTACAGAGAATGTTATCATTTGGATGTGTGAATTATTCTTTCCTCTCTTCTTTCTCATTTGGTAAAGGTAAAATACTGGACCACAGGACCACATTTTTATCAACACATTGATTTAATTAAATTGTTAAAGATACTGGGGATTATAGAATATTAAAACTGGGACCAACAATCTGACAACTGCTCATCTAAATATTTATGTACATTGCTGTGACACAGCCAAGTGTTGGGAGACACCTATTCATCCTTGATGGATGATCCCCATAAAGCATATACAAATCTCTCCAAAGGTCTCATAGGTTTATGGGTTTTGTTTATGGCTTCCCTTAGTCTAGTTTGAAAAGTCAATCCCCTACATGGAAGAACCAAAAGTCAGGTTAGATTAAGTCCAAATGTGGCATTGTGAAAACGTGATGATTGATGAGGAAACACTATCACACAGGTTAGGACATACTAGGAGCCAGAACTGCTTCCCCCCCCCCCCCCCCCCAGTCTTGCTGTGGACACCAGCCCTTCATCTCTGTTACGGCTGGATTTGAATACAACTCAAAACAGCTTCTTTGCCGTGTTTACTGAAAAGATCTGATCAGGTTCCATGGAACGTCAAATAAGACCAGGACAACATTTCTCACCCGTTTTCAGTTTCTGGGGATAATAACAAACACATGAACAATCTCTCTGGTCTGAGAGACGTGGACAACATTTTGCTTTGTTTACTCTAAAACAAATATGGGGGCCTGTCATGTAAAAGTTGTGTACCTGTCATTGTAAAGCCATGTACCCGTCACTGTAAACGTGTGTTGTTGTCGTTGTACTGTAAGGTCACTTCCTGTAGCTTACAGTGATTACATAAGCTTCTAGCAGCAGGTATTTTCAAAATATCAGTGTATCATGGCTAATGATTGTAACCTGTTCGCTGTGACAGAGGCTGTTTGTGTGCTAATCTCCCAACGTAATGGGATACAAGCACACAACTTGACATCATAGTCCCTCGCCCAGATGTGGAAGCGGACTGAATCGGAAGTCTGCTTTCAGTCATCACACCCGGCCCAGCCAGAGTGGCTGCCTAAACAAACAACCGGCCCCGCCAGAGTGATGTCAGCACTTTGATCACCCAATAATGGCTGGGTTTACTCAGGGGTCAGTGGGACATGACATCCAATCCATAAACAGATTACTCACAGCCATGTGGCTGAGGCTGGGGTGTGCCACACTACCTCTCTTCCTCCCCTGTTAAAATGGTGACATTACCAGCGGATAGAGGGGGGGTGCCTGAAGGTGGAAGACAAGGTTTCATACCAGAGGAATGTTTCCACCCAGCGCCTCGCCTCGCTGCCTCGGCCTCGACGATGATGTCACCGCCTCATGTGTTGGGCAGGGTCAGGTGCTGAGGGCAGGTGCATTACGGAAGCTGGCAGCAGCAGCCCTGGATGGACTCAGAGACCCACACATGGTCGGAGAGAACAACCTCCAGCTGGGAGAACCGCAGCCACCTGGACACGGCCAAACTCAGACAGGTCTCCTCAAACATCATAAAAGCACTGTCTTGATCCATCATGTGGAGTCGGGGGGCTAAGGTCTTTATTGAGGCAGACAGTGTTAGGACATAAAGTATGGTCATGGATCTATAAATTGTGAAAATGAAGTGCGTCTGGCTGTGGCTCGCCTCTCGGCTTTAAAGTCCAGTCTGGTGATTTGGTGTTTGCCATCCTTAAAGTGTGGCTCAGATGAGGGGAAGCCCACATGTACTGTAGCCTGTGCCCCATCTGGGTTCTGGGGCCATGGTCACCCTCTAGATCATTTTACACCACAAAAACAAACATGCTCATACCAGACACAGGGCAAGGAAATGAATTACTCAGAAATCCGGTTCCAAATTGTTGTAACTAAAGATGCCAATTATGTGTCGGATTAATTTCATAGTTCTGTTTTTGTATGGTATCTGACTGTTGCTTTAGTTATTTGTTTGTATAAATGAAGAGCCGATCTATTCATATGATCTGCTACAAGCAATGGTTATTCAACAGAATCTGTTTTCAGAATTTTGCTTTCTCATGCACCCCATTCGAGAGACTATACTGTGCCATTATACCATTATGTTGGTTAACTTCCTTAGTGCTACAAGGTTTTTACCTAAATTTGTTTTGCAAATCTAGATTCCACATTGAAGCACGCAATCTCCAACTGCTATCAATTTGGAAAAATATTGAAGTGTGCGTTTTTGCTGACAATTTAACACAATTCTGAGGCAATAATCTAAGGCAATGCTGTACAAATTATACCTGTAAGCAGCTTGATGACGCAAATGGCAAAATAGGGGTGAGTATCAAAGGCAGTTTTGTGAGAAATAACACGCAGGTTGAAGTGTTCTTCCTCTATTTCTCCTACCACATTCTTAAAATGACACTCCCACCTTCTCCACTCGTACAATTAAGCTTTTATTTCCTCTTGTTGCTCTAAAAAGACAATAATTTCCATGTGGAATATCAAGGATGTTAATCATTCATCAAGTGCCAAGAAGCAACATTCGACAAACTTTTGTTGTCCATCTCTTGCGTTTTGTTCATCAAAGTAGACAACAAGGTCCAGATGTTATTTGTTGAGTGTTTGCACTGCTGCCAAGTCTGCTGGTTGCATATAAGTTTGCTGCTTTAATAGAACTGGTAAAATTCCTAGCAGTTTGGACAAGGGCTAAGTTCCATGATGTATTAGGGAGCTTTAAGGTTTAGATGTTTACCTGTTTATGAACAAAAGAGCCTCTGTCTGTCTGTCTTCCTCTCCCTCTCACTCTTTTATCAGGAAGAACAGTTCATTAAGTTCAGAGCCCGGGCTTCTGTAGAAACACACAGAAACACGCCTGTGTCGGTGTCGTAGCAACTACGATTTGTGTTAAGAATAAAGGCGGCATTGCAGGCCTGGATTCAAGCAAATCCCATGTGGCAACTGTTGTTGTAATTCCCTAGATCAAGACTACTGGCACATTGTGTCAAGGGATTTTGTGAGGCTGTCGACACTTTAGGAAGACTTAGGAAGAGAGAGTTCTGCTAAGTTATCAATATAGAAGTCTCAGCCTACAGTAGTAGCTACAAACCCCTACAAAACAGTGCACTGATATTGTATTAACATTGTTTTTTGTTTTGAAAAGATGACATGCAGTGGCTATAATTTTTTGTTGTTGTTGAAAATGTTATGTTGGATGAAACTGTTCCTTTAAGGGCGCTGTCATTCAGCTGGGGTTGTTTACATTGAGAATTCTTTGGGTATGAATGCTGGGAAACATCACCCTGTGCCAGGACGTTTGAAGTGAATTATTGGTAGTTTCACGTTCTAAAGTTGTGCAGTCTATTTTGCAGACTTTCTGCCCCCAGCCAGTGTACTTCACGCCGTTTATTAATGAATTGGATAGGTGCCTCTGATAGTCGTTGTCTCATCTTAAAGGGAGGGGAAGATGTGAGGGGAAAAAAGTAACTCACAATTGAATTAACCATCATATCAATCATTCTCCAGTCAGGTCTGGTCATAGTTGGACAGATGTTCAACTCTTACTTTGTCTTGTGGTAGTGCTGTCGAGGATATAATTAATTGTTACCAGTTACTATATCATCTACTTTTAAATTGAGTGCTAAAGTAGGTGAGATCTTCAGTTAGTCTAGACCTTAACATCTCATCAAGGCATCACTGGTCAACAGTGGGCATTGTCCTGTATGAACTTTGCAGAACAAATGAAATACTGCGGCGTACGCTTAAGAATGTTAGAGTGTGTACCACACACAAGATGTGATTTATTTAAACATATTCTCTCGTAAATAAATACAATGTTAAGAACTGTGTTGGAGTGATCTCCTTGGTTGCAGTCAGTATAAATTAAGGATTATTTGAGTCTTGTAGCATTTTTTAGGCTGAACTTTTGATTTATTAAGAGACAGTGCATATGAAAATGACATGTTGGAAGGTAAGTTGACCGTGCCCTCTGGGCAAAGCTATACTATGATTAAGGGGTATCACAAACAGTCTGAAATAGGAATCGATCACCCCTTGATAACCACTGAGACATCCAAGTGGTTTTATAAAGTATCTCTCTGGGTCTGAACACTTTCTTTGATAGGGCTCCAGAGATCTTTTATTTTCACTTTCTGTCAAAAGTCATGTTCCCAGAAACAATGTGCTTCTTTGATAGCCATAAAAGGGAGGACATAGTGTAATAGTGGTTCTCTTTGCATCCATTCCACCATGCCGAGTCTAACACCACTGGGGTCAAAACACAGTTTCTGTCTCTTCGATGTGTTTGAAAACAGATGCTGTTTTAAAAGGAGGTTGTTGATGTTCTGTGAGTTTATAGAAATAGCTTAAAGCCAGAATGGCACAATCATCATTTGCTGCAACCCTTGGACATGTGTGTGCTGTATTAAGATAGAGTTACTGCCTTAAACAGAATAGCTGTAAACCCAAGAATATTTGCTGTGCACTATCGAGAGAAAAACATACAATATTATACCAATTTGAGAACATTTAGTTACCATGGAAATATTTCTGATGTATAGAAAATGCTGCGCAATGAGGTAGAATTGGCCACATGACAAAGACTTGTAGTGAAGAATAAGTTTGATCATAGTGAATTGCAGCAATTTTTATTGTTCATGTTACTCTGATGATTAGAGTCTAATCAAAAATGTTTGATACCTAACTTTAACCCAGAACACAAAAGTGCATTACTTAACCCTTACCCAGAGAACATGAGAACAATAACTACTGTAATACGAACATTTGGGTCATTGTTTACAAATTAATGTTCAAAGCAACAAATTGTGATTTATTACATTCAGATATAAAAGTACATTTTAGCTGAAGAAACTGACATGTATATTTCAGTTGAAATAGTCAAAAAAAAACTGTAAGTGTACAAGTAATCGTTTGCAGTAATATACAGAGGGTTAGGGAGTACCTTTCATAGTTATTTATGCACTTTAGATACAAAAAACCATTTTAAATTACAGTGGAATGTATACTGTCACCTTTGAAATGTTTTAGAATCACTTTAAATCACATAGAACTGTTGCTAACATTTGTTAAGAGCATTTCTAGCGGACTTTCAATAATCTACCAACAAAGTAAAGACCGAACAATGAAACCACTGTACTTTCATATTTGTAAAGTAGCCTATCCAAACCTGTCTATCCACTAACCCAAAACCTACTTCTTTGCCATCTCAGTTTACTCTTTCAGGCCGATCTGTATTTTCACATACTGAGTCTTCTTTCTCGCACACAAAGAGAGAATGTGATAAAGAAATGCAATGAAGGGTACTCCTTGGTTACAGCCATGATAAACTGAGGATAATTGTTCTGTAGATATAGCATTTTGTTGGTTGTACTTTTCTACATTTACTTCTCATCACAGTATATATACTATATACTGTATCCTTTACAATATACTGTAATACTGACTTGCACAAAAAAATCCTTTAATAATAATACAGTCAAGCAATACATGAATATAGATAACTTATATTGTATGTTTTCCTATTTGAAATAAACTGCAGAAAAACTGAATGTATTTCCCTGATTCCCTCCCAGTGGTCTCCAAACTCCACTTCCTCGATTCTAGGCATATATTCCAACCAGCTCTGCAATTAATATGCTAAGTGGTACAATCCCTCACAATGTCACTTTTCATTTTAATCTTTCACTTTTTCATCACGGCTCTCCTCTGCAGGGTTTCGGTGCAAAGTAAATATTTCTCTGTGACAGCTGGTACACACTATTTTTTTCCCCTCCTGTGTGTTTTCCCTGGCACAGAGCTCAGTGTTTTTACCACTAGGTGACCCAGGGGCTTGTGAGCAGGTTTCAGGGAGGACATGCAGAGGTGGCCCCCTCAGAGACCTGCCTGTTCCAAACAGGCTTTTCTTCCTCTGAAATGCATAGCCCCCGTCGCAAGTGCCCTTTGACGCATGCAACCCAGCTGGGAAAACACCTTGCCTGCCACCCTGTAATGAGAACAAGCCCAGCGTATTATTTGAACCTAGCAGAGTAAAGGGTTTCTGCTCCAGGAGTTGTTTTGGCTGCCAGCCGTTCGTGTTGTTCATGGTGTGTGCCCCTGTGAAAACTGAAAACACGTCCTTCAGTGTCATAGCCTGAAATGTGATGGATGAACTGTTGTCAACAAAGAATATTCCTCTTTTGACAAATCTGCTGGACATAACATCCACACGTTTGGGTATGTGTAAAATGTGTAAGACTTGGAATACTCCATACCAACATCCATTTTTACTCACTTTTACTTGTTAAAGTAACATTCAATAATGTCTAAATAGGTAGGTTATAGGTAGATTATTTGGTAGTGTAGGCGGATGGATCGCTATGTGCTGGTGATTAACAGGTTTTCCTCTCCTAAACAGAGACCGTGTTTAGCTTTGTGGATGACATCCTGTCTGGGGCCAAGTCTCCCTGCGTAATGCTGGGGGATGTCCCCGACCTCCTGACTTCATCCATCAGCATGATCATCCGCTGTCTGGAAGCCGACACCACCTACATGTAAGTCACTAACAGCATCAGTGAATGTTAGATTAATTCAGAATAATGACATGTAATGGGAAGTCAATGTGGAGGGCTGTTGGGAGATTTATAAGAAAAGGATGCTGCTACAACTCAATAAAACAGGCTTTTTGAATTGCCTATGGGATGAAGAATTTAATGGAAACTAATCTTGGAAATAACAAGTGATGGTTAAGAAAGGGATTTTTTTTAAGTGACTGTGAAAATCACAGGCCCTCCCAAAAACCTGAACTGACTTGGAAGTGTGTCAGCACATGCAGCTTAAGCAGCTAAATTTGCATCCTCCAGGCATCAATTTGAACATTAATACAAAATAAGCATGTAGTCCTCATCAAAATGACTCACAGCATAAATATAGGCAAACCAAAATTGCAGATTAATTTCAAGTTATGTTGTATCGTAAACGAGCAATATTACATTTGGAGGTTAGAGGTCATGGTAATGTTTGGTCGGCACCAAAAACCGGAAAAATAATAATAATTTGGTATTGTGATTTCACGATGGGTGCCATGTGGTTCAGCTCAGTGAGGTAATGAAGTGCCAGGTGTGAAAGGCTGCAGTTTAGAGTTGTTATTGTGCGCTACTGGGACCTGAGAGACTGGCGCTCTGTGGTGGTCTCCCCTGCAAAAACTACAACCGTGATATCCTGGTGATGTCAACCCACCACAGAGGAAGTCCTCTGTGAGGTCAATGTTGTGCTGGTGGCCAAAGGGTTTTTTAATGACAGCATGGAAGGCTTGACAGTGTGTGTTTGAATGTGTGTGTCATTGTGTGTGTTCTAGGTCAGGGTATAATAACATGGGCCAGAGGCAGTTCCCCCATCCGGGACTCAAACACGCACCCACAGAGGCTCACACACACACACGCATGCACACACACTCAGTACCTTCCTCATCTGACAGTCTACTGTACTTCACACACATGCAGTCACTTACCCCACACACGCTCAGTAAACAGGGGAGCCACGCTGAACACATTAGAGCAAGAGAAGAAAACCATCTTGAGCACGTTGTGTCTTCAAATGGTTTTGATGTATAGCAATAGGCCAATCAAAACCACATGCACTTTATCTTTACATCATCCTGCTTCTGGTCAGTCTCCCTTTTGGCAGACTGTTCATCACAGCATTTAGGGGTGACCTTTGATTGTTTTAAACACTCGTTCTGTTATAATTACATGGACTTGATGGTTCACTGGTGCAGTTTTGCTTAAATCAGTTGGAGTTGACTACCGGTAGATAATACATAAATATGTTAAATTGCTGGTTCAAACATCTAAAACTACTTCTGTGAATTTTGTATATTTGGATGGCAATACAACAAGTAGAAGAAAAATTGTTCAGTAATCCAGTAACTTGATTGCAATACAAAACTACATTAAATACTCAGTTTAAATCACTAATTCCGGAGCTGTGAAATTTTAAAAGCAAGACCACGCACATTATCGCACAAACTTTCAATCTTGTTCCACGTAGTAGTCACAACAACCCATTGTCTGGATTGCAACACTGCAGGTGGAAGCTGCTTGTGTTGGCATCCACTAGATGGAGATATTATTCAAGCAAATGTCCGAAAGCCCCAGTTGGCACCGTGCATGACGTGGCTCTGAAGGATTAGCCTTGCTTGAGCTCTGGAATCGTCACTCAGAATTTCAGAGGAATTTCACGTTTCGGACGGGGCAGCCATTTCCTGTGTGTAATAACACTGTTCGCTTGTGTAGGTTCAAGCTCTGGGCGGTGGATAACACGGGCCGTCGCTCCCGTCCCAGTGAGGTCATCATAAAGACCCCATGCCCAGCAGTGGATGACGTCAAAGCACAAGGTCAGCTCTCATACGTAACCTGGACGGATATGCCCGCTATGAGCCACAGAGCAACACACACACCTTCTGTATGGCATTGAACTCAGAGATGAAAAGAAAGCATCTGGAACAGACTTTTTAACCACTTTGTAGGTAACATAATTGTCAACTTAGTATAACTTTGTTACAAAAATTGCACATGAATCAGAATCAGTGGTCGTGTTTTACACAGATAACACAGATCTTAGAGCAGTAATTACGTAAGTGGGCAAGCTGGTTCAGGTGGAAAATTCCAGGGGGGGGGGGGCATGGCGTAGGTAGTCATAACTGACGTCAGAGAACGCACATCCAGTCAACCTCACCAACATTAACGTGGAGGTTTATTTAAGACCAAGAACTCACGTGTTCATCTGACATTGCCGCGAGCTCAGTGCAATGCAGGACACATCGCACTTGGTGTTTTCTGTCCATCACCGCAGCCTCGACCCATGGTTCGCCTTTATCTGTCAGGATGAAGGATGGGTATCATAGCTCTGCCCCTGATGTTAACACCAAGTCTTGGGTCTTTTGGGCAGTGAGCTGTTGTGAATCAGAACCATACAGTATTTCCAAAAATCAAGTGTCTGAACCATAGAACTAGCGAAACATTTAACCACAATCAAACTACACTGAACAGCGCAAGTGTTGTCCAATTGTCCAATCCCATACTGACGTGAGACCTGTGCTGTTGCAGAGGTTGCAGATAAGATATACAACCTGTTCAATGGCTACACCAGTGGTAAGGAGCAGCAGACAGCGTACAACACCCTGATGGACCAGGGAGCTCCTACTCTGCACCGCGTCCTCTACCACTACAACCAGCAGTACGACAGCTTCGGAGAATTCACCTGGCGCTGTGAGGACGAACTGGGACCCAGGTACTTCATAGTACCTACTCGCCCCCCCCCTCTCTCTCTCTCTCTCTTTCTCTGCCTTTCTCGCACTCTTACTTTGTGCTCACTTTGGTCTCACTTTTTTCTTTCATCGTCTGTGTGTCTCTGATCTGCCACAGACTCTTCCTTTGGTGTAATGAGGTTGTGTTTGGGTTTATTTTGTGTCAGCACAATACGGTGGAAATTCATTCAAACTAACTTTCCTCATGTGAGATCTGTTAGTCACAGCCATGAATGCCTCACATTTCCGCAGTCCATCTCTTCAGAGCGGTTAAGGATTGTGAGGTGATATTGTAGCTGAATGCTAAATGCTTTATAAACAGACCCATGTGTCTGATACATAAAAGGTCTCATGGTTCCCTGTAGATGCTAGGTCCAGCAGGTGAAACTGATTAAGTCTTTGAATGAGAATCGTAGCTTTAGCTACTCAAATTAAAGGTTGTTTTTAATCGAGACCATGTTGGAAGAGTTGATGTAATTGGCTTGCTTCTGAAGTGTTCCATTAAAATACACTTACATTAACAGGCCAATTATGTGAGGGATGATTAATGTCAAGAAAAGCATCCAGAAGAAGTGCATTTAAGGTGAAGGGACTATAAACATGGCTTTAAGTTAGCTGGTAATTAAATTAACATTACTTCGATATGGCTATTGCAGGAAGGTTTTGTACCCTGCTACCTGGTCGCTAAAAGAGTTCTCCCATAAGCAATACCACTCTTGTGGAGCTAACACACATTTAGGGGTACCCCCCTTCTGGTGGACACAGTGTCTGTTACCCCTGGATCTCAGTGTTTTGTGTGAACTAAGTGTTTGTGTACCACTCAAATCAAAACAAGGGAGTGTGTTTCCAAAGATATCAATCCAAAGTAGAAAAGGCTGGATTGTGCCGGCCACTCTCCAAAACGTTGTTATGAACCTCTTGAATCCACTGGGGATTCCCTGTCACAAACAATGAACCATTTAAATGCCTTTTTCATCAGCTAGTCAAAATACAGATAATAGTCATTCACTTAGCCCTTGACAAAACCAACCGTTTTAGCCAAGTAAACTACATCTCAAAATAAACAGGAGAAGCAATTGATGTATCTTCAAAGTGTTTTTGTGAAAATATTAAACTATGATTTTTTGGGGTACTGGACATTGTGTCTCAGTGACGGGCTGAGTTGGCTCCTGAAAGAGGTTTGGTATGCAACATCTCGTGCAGCAAAAGCCCAAACATAAACTCTGAAAAACGAGGCTTCAGAGTTAGTCTCTCCCCCCCCCCCCCCCCCCCTCTGTGGGTTCCCATCTCTCATCACCACAGGACTACCCATGCGGTTCAATACTGACACAGAAATGTTGGCTCAAAGTGTATAAGTAGAACGATCTATCATAGATGTCTCTTGATCTCTCTCTTATTGACACTTGCCTGCTTGATAAGAAGCGGTTGGTGGGGACTTTCGGGGACCTATTTTTTTTTTCACTTTTTACTTGATTTACCTTTAACATGTTAGTTCTTAAACGGACACACCCTACCGCATGAGAGGGTTCACTGCATGGTTAGGTTCATCGATTGACGGTTTGGCTTGCTGTGCCTGGTGTCATGGCTGCTCTGCCCTCTCTGTGAGGCTGCGGGTGTGGGAGGAATGCGGGAGATTGTTCCCAAGCAGGCCAGTGAAAGGCCCCCGAGTCAGGGGAAGGGGGGCTGGGGGGCTGGGGGGGGCTTAGTAGGAACCAAAAAGCTCTACCTTGGAAACGTGAGGCCATTTTCCAGGCCTATACATGCTGAGGATTTATGGTGACAACTGTTGCTATTTGGAGCCCGGGTACGTTCTTTCTTGAAAAATTAAAGCATAACAAACCGCAAGGTTTTTGTTTTAAGCAAATAAACATCCAGATTCCTCAAACCACTGAAATGTGGCAAGATATTAGAAACATAAATACATTTAGAAAAATGATATAAATGACAGCTGGGTTACTACAGACACAGGGATTCTTTCATGAAGACAGAATGTCTGAGATTTCTGACATCATTAAAGCACCATTATATTATTTTCTCTAGAGTTTCCAGCGCAGATGATAAACTGTGGATATGTAAGCTTTTGATCTACCTTTCTGGACCGGCATTCACAACAAGCTGTTACCTACGACCGATGTCTATGAATATAACAGGCAGCATAATGTGTGTGTCTGTGTGGGCATGCGTGCGTGTGTATTTACATGAAGCTAGATGTAGACAGGAACATTGGTAGAAATGTGTCGATCAAAATGTATTAATTTGTCAAATCAGATAAAAAACATTGCCGTCTCTGTTGAATGTTACTGCAAAAGCTGACTCAAGAACTGTGTTGACAACAGAGAGAAAATAATATGTTTTTCATTAATAAGGTAGTAGTAGCTAGAAGTCTATCCAGGAGACTTGTGGTTGAGAGAGGCATAGCGTATTTACATAGCAGTTAAGAGGTTCTGGTTTGGCTACTATGTAAGGTGAAGCCATGTCTTAGGAATGACAGGCTCTCATCCTGCAGGGCTTGTACAGTTACTGGGGTTGCTGTTCTGCCACTAAGTGAGGACAGTGAGAAGCTCCTTAACCATTCATATCATGTTTGTCATCTGAAATGGGATGACCCTCCGCTGTGTCAAGAATGTAGGAATAACAGTCAAGTCAAGCAATGAGAGTAAAAGACCATAGGAAAAAATAAGATAATTCAATTGTGTGTTTCACCTCGTGCCCAGTTCCCTCAGAAAGGAAGAGGTGGGTTTGAGTCTGTCGTATTATGATGTAGTGTGAAAACAATGTGGAGGTTGCAGGTTGTGATTTATGGGTGATCTACTCTCTCCAATGTTGGATTTGCTTCATTTAAGGTAAAAACTCGAAATGTACGAGTCAACCTCTTTCCAGAGTATTGGGTATTTCGGGGTAAATATTTAAAAACACGAAATAATTCCATTCATTAAAAATAATTTTATTACATATACTTTTGTTGTAACTTGACCATAACCACTCAGCTTGAAGTTGCATAATGCACTGTGCGATATACAGAGGCTTTGGCAACTGTGTCAGAGGATGAGTGCATCACATGCCCCATTCCTTCACCAAACAGTACATAGTTTACTAAGGGAGTGTGGTATTGTGTTTTGTTTACAGGAAATCAGGTCTAATCTTGTCTCAGTTGGACTACCTGAGTGGTTGGTGCCGGGGACTTCTCCAGGAGCCTAAGATTGGCCTCCGCAGAGTGTCCCTCAAGTACCTCTCCTGTCGCTACACGGACACCAAATCCTTCGGACTCAACTGGGTTGATTTGGGCCAGGAGATCAGGAAAGCCTGTGATGAGCAGCTTCTTCCTGTCCTGTACAATGATTACGGGGAGCCTAAGGAACTCTGAATGTGACACATGAAGCCTGGTAGTTTGATGGGGTTCTCATTAAAGGTAGGCTTTGGAGAAAGTTGCCTCGTCTGTGGTCTCTGTGTATTTGAACCCTTACTTGCGGTTATAGGAACCTGAATCCTAGGTATCATAGAGGGCGTATTTTCCTTATTAGACTAAAAAAGAGACTAACAATGTTCAATTCATATTTGGATTCATGTAGTACAAAATTATGCAATAATTAAGGTCATTTTGGAAGGTGGGAATAGAACGATAATGACATTATTGTAAATGTAATTATACATGTTGAATGTAGTATTCCAGTATAAAGTCATTATTACGCTGTACAGGTTTTCTTATGAAAACACACAAACAGCATTTAGTTGCTATTTCAGATATTTGGGAGCTTCTGTACTTTCAAACTTGTATGTATGTTAAAAGTAATGTTAAAAGTAAATGTTGCCAAAAGATGTGACAGTAGTTTCTCCATCATTGATATTCTAACCATTCCTAAATCAGCAATCTCACTAAATATATATATTTTTTCTTTTAAAGATAAGATACATTTAACAAGTCTTATACTTAATAAATGAAGTGCTATAGGTGTCTCTAAGTATCTGGATACAAAAGTTTAAACTAGCTTGTCAGTATTGGTTTTTTAATATTTTTCCCTGCCTAACTATATTTTTTCTAATGAACAGTTTTTTCATGAAGCAATTTCTATTTAAGAAATAAATATCAATATGATTATTTTCTTCATAAAACAATACTGTCCTATTCTATGGTAACATAATTAATCTGAAGTGTGCATCTGAAATTAAACGTGTAGATATTTGTATAGGCAGATTGATACATACATGCAACAAATTGCAGCACAGTACAGTGAATGCTTCTGTAAATATTGTATTTCACATTGTTTTATTCTAACATTATATATTTTTGGCATTGGTGATCATTTCTGGAAGACGAGGGTAGTTTGTCATTTGAGCTTGCGAATGCCATTCGACACATTTGTATTTTATGCAAGGATCCCTGGAGATTATATCTATATTATAAGTGAGCATTCATCATAATACATACAGTTTTGTGACTTTTGTATTTGTTTTTATTTTGTTCTATGTCCAACAGATCTAATTAGTGAAACAGTTTTGTTTCTCATGTTTGATTAAAGACTGGTTTGAACAATTCTGTTAGATGGTAACGAGACTAAATCTGCATGTTATACAATGTCTGTGACTGATATAATGTTAACTTTTTCACTTTGATCTTTGCTATTTTAAAGAATAATAAATGATATATTATGAAATACATGTATGAATGTTCTAAACCAAGCATCAACACTATCCTAAGTAAATGTTCAAAGGACATGCCTTTCAAATGGATCTGTAACAGTAACTCGTGTTAGATAAATGATGCATTTATACTCTTAAATGAACAAGCCTACAAACAAACGAGAGTAATCTAATCAGGCTCTTAAAAAGTTATACTTTATTCAATAAGAGTGTAAAGGACGGTGTAATAACACAGAACACGATTACAGGTAAGGTACAATTTCTATATGGAAGAGTTCTTGAGAAAACAGCAATGACTATGTCTCATGTCATAAACTGGTTTTAAGGTTATGTACCTATGATATTCATAAATGTTTGTTACTGTATCATGTGATATGTTAAATACATTGACGTCTGTGTCTACATCTAAATATGTTAAAGATTGTCCAAATATATTAGTCTATACAAGTTAGTCTTTACAGATAAGCAGTATTTTGAACCCTACAGCTACAAATCAAAATACTGTTGTTTCTGACTATAGAGACATAGAACATTTATTGCTGCTTAATGGGAAAACAAAATAGAAATATATCATGTCCAGGGGTGAAGTTAATCTGTTTCATTAGGAGCCAAAGCTTGGTTCTGTTTACATGTCCTGTCCTCTGGTTCTGGACCATCAGAACCGTCCAGGTTCCAACTGTTTAGCTTTGCTTTTATTCTCCTCCGCGTCGGGATCACGGCATGTGCACTCATCTTCATCGCAGTCGGCCCCAAATTGAATGACCTGTCAATCAGTCAGACAATTGATATTAGACACAAAACATCTCAAAACGCCACATGGGTCCCACCAGGGTCGTTCCAGTGCAGCGGCAAACAATATAAAAACATGGGTTTTTCTATTAAGGTAAATTAGGGTCATAAAGATTTGCATGTGTAAAACTAAAAAGGCTTTTTGAATATCTGATTCAATGATTCAAATCCACGCTTGCATCCACTTTTACACATGCTAATACTTATGACCCAAATTTACCTTCTGATTTTCCATTAAACCATAGTCATCCATATCAGAAATGTGTATCTCCTTAAGGATTTAAAGGTATTATGACTGTTCCACGCTTAGAATTTCCTAACAATTTCAAAGGGAACCTAACTTCTCCCAGAAGATGGATAAAGGGGGATGATGTTAAACGGTTCACCGTGGACTTTTAACGATGAGAAACCTTGAGTATCGAGGGTAAAGGAACACACCACAAAGGTGAACGGATGAACATGTGTTACAAATCAACAACGACGGTTGCCAGGTCTTGTCTAGGAAGCAAGCCATCACCACAGGTTGCAAAATAAACTCGGATGACCTGCGAAGCAGTCTGTTGCAAGAAATGTAAACATTCATGAGAGGGCCCGCACTGATTTCACTCGTGTTTTGTTGGAGGGATAATACTTTAATTGAGAAGTTAGCAGCTGTTCCATAAGGTTTAGGAGGAGAAGCCCTGATCTCAGACTGTCATCCCATTAAAACTGCATTTGTTTGGCAGTAACTATTTCCTTAGCTCCATGTTGGTCCTTTACACAGCAGAGGGGGAATCCAAACACTCTTTTTCTAACAACCTTTGAAAGGGGATGTTTTTCCTCTCTGCTACAAACAAAGGCCAAATCCTTTTAGAGTAGTTACCATACGTTACACATCTTGTTTTTTGTTTTGTTTTTCTCCAAAAATACAGAGACACATTGTGCCAATCATGATATCGTGACTCTAAAACACACTTTACTAATTATTTGTGAAAACTAATATGAACTGTGCTTCTAGCAATCAGACTTCAATGTCCTACGTCAATGTTTGATTTATGTCAAGAATAGGCAGACAGTAACGTCAGGAAGAGACAGGATGTCCTCCTGGTTGTCTTCAAGTCTGCCACCCAAGCATGCTGCCAGCCTGAACCTTGCTTGGATCCAAACCTGGATTCGAAACAAATCAAAGCAGCCCATCGAAGTGGACCCAGTGCTTTGGAGACCATGAGGCAGTTTCCATGGTCTGAAAGCATAAACACTGCAGCCCCGATTCCCCTGGACCCACAGTGGCAGGATACTGTCTCTCACGGTTTATTTCCCTTTCTCAAAGCCTGATAGTTTAACTGGGGTTTTACAGTGGCAGAGGACCACAGACACCTGGCCTCAGACCCTCATAAAAACACAATTTAGCAGGTGATTTATTTATGACAGGACCAGGCACTCCTGAGGTCCTGGGCTCACTCATTCATCCAAGTGGGAGCCAGCGAGAACTTGCCGCCATGAGTCATAGCGCTACGGACATGAGGGAGACAGGAAGCTCCAGCTGCTGGCTGCAGACTCCCAGGAATTAATAGGTAACATGAATATGCGCTGCAGTATGTAAAATACTTAGGGAAAATATCATCACAACCAGAGGAGTGTCTGCAATGGAAGCAGTGAGGAAAGGAGTGTTTTACTTCAGGGTTGGGAAGGGGTCCATGGTAAGGTCAGTAAAATGTGATTTGTTTACCTTTCCAGTGGAGAGTGTAGATGGACAGCAGTCTCCCCCGTCATACTGGCAGTAGGCCCGGTTGTTGATGGTGTCACACCATCCATCTTTCTCAAACGGCTGAAAGAAGAAGCAGACCCGTGTTGGAGACGAGGATTTACATGTCTACATGAATGCTTTGTTTTTGACTACAGTATAAACTACAGTATAATGCGATTTCTTACTTTTACTCAAACTGCACTGACACTGACACTTTTGGCTTGCCCAGAGCCGATGGTTTCTACCTGAATTCACTAAAGCAGCAGCAGTGGATATTGCTGCCCTCATCCCAGCTCAGAGAGCACAAATATTCTCTTTCTTTCCCTTTCTAAACTCCAGGCCATATATCTAGTTTAAATGTTAATGTTTAGATTAAGCTGGGTAATATTTTTTGTAGCAAACCAATCAACCTGTTGGGGGATCTGGCATATTTGTCTTGGTTAGATGCAGGTTACCTAGGTTACCTGTCCTGTCCTATCCAAGACCAAGGATGGAAATAGATTACTTAAATGATCAAATTTAGGGAAAGATAAAGCCAAATAGGTCTTTTCCCTCAGATGGTTTGACCTACACTTTATGAGCAACACTCGTTGACCCCTTGGCAAACAAAGAGCCCATGAAACCTACTGAAATATCAAAAGTATGAACACCCAGGGTTTTCATAAGAGCACTCAAAAAGCAGACATAAATTCACCCAAATATCCGCAGCCCAAATATTTTTTACATGTTCCACCCCTCCACTACCATTTTTTATTGTTTGGCACCATTTCAACAATTTCCCTCCTTTTTACATCTCACCCGAATGTTTCCAGGGTACTGTGAGGAGATGCTTGCCCTTTTTCCATCTGTGACTCATTCTGTTTTTCATTTGATAAAGCAGCCGCTTATGAAATCCAAAGGTGATAAGAGGTGGTGGACCACACGGACGGCTTTGACAACCACTGAGAGAATCAGGATCCCGGGAGGGAGGTGTGAGTCATCTCCATTTTTATAACAAGACTTTGGGCTGCGTAAACTGTTATTATACAGTATCTACAGTTGGTTTAAAAGTGTCCTTTTTTTACACTGCAGTTTGACTTCTAGTAAATGAGGAAGAATTAGTCTTTAAATTGCTTCATAATTTGTTTCCATTCCAGACACTATTTATCCAAAGCGACATATAAATAACTTTGTTAAAGATATTTATTGTGCATTGTCATCCCAAAATGAATTGGATGGGGAGGAAGGCTACCCTACTTCTTATGTTCTCTTAATCAAGGTTTATTGATTTCTTGTGATTCTTGACTTCTATAGGTAAACTCTAGATGAGTTATAACAGCAGACAAAACGAAGAGGGTAATTGGTCATGCAACTTGCATCAAATTGGCTATTTAAAGAATAATGGCAACACTCTAAATTCTTGTCTGACACAGCATCAATTGTATAAGCACGTTTATCATTACCAACACTCAGGGTGGAGTTCATGCCAAAATATGATCACTGCAAACAGCAACAATCAAAGCTTACGAACCACACGTTTATTGATTAAACCTAAACATCCCAAATGTGTGTGTGTATTGGGAGGGTGAGGGGAGAGCCCTCAGAGAGACTAAGAGACCAGGCAAGTTTAATGCAAAGTGAAAGCTCCTCTAAACAAAATAAATTCTATAACAACAACTTACAGTAGAATGTTTTGAGGCCCTTCTTAACCACTTCCTGATTGGAACCCAGGGCGCCTTAGAACTTGCTAATTATGTTCCACTTAAGTTCAGTCTAAAATGTAGTCAAGTTTGGCTTTTCAAAAACAAATCCTTGAATGTGTGTATCAAACTAAATGTGAAGATATAGCAGCATTAGTATTTGCAGGTGAAAAAAGTGTGTAAAAAGAAAACATTCTATTAGAATCGACATACAAAACATAATCATTAAAGTATTAAGTTAATATTAAGTTAATATTAATTTCCCTCACCAGAATAACTACTCACAATAATCTTAAGTAAAAATGAATGAATTGTATTCTGGACTGAAACACAGTTTGAACATGAACTCTGAAAGTAGATACTTTACTATCTGTAGGTTTCTCTTCCTGCAAATCGTAAAGGAAGGAACACCAGTGGATTCCCAGTAGGTTTATTTTCTGAAGTAGATATCTAAAGTGTTTTTGGGTAAAGCTAGTACAAGAACACATTTTCCAGGCAGACGCTGGTAGTACATTATTTTGCGCTTCAGCCGACCGCTGCAGTGGCACAATTTACAGTGTTTTGGGAAGAAATGTGCTGGCTGGTGGACCGAATATTGCAATGCATGATTCATGACAATGAGACATAATGTTTCATGGATAATTCCAGGTTATATCAGACTTGGATGAAGAAGGTCAAAAGCATTTATACTGAAATAGTTTAACTTCAAAAAAGGTAACCGGGCAGGAAATAAACCCTTATTCATGAACTTACTCTGACTTACTGCAGTAGCAGTACAAGCCACAAAAAAAAGGGATTCCCAAAACTGAATGTTCTTTTAAAGGAAACAGCTTCTGTGAACAGATATCACGATGAAGCCTTTTTAACACAAATCACAAGGCTATGTTAAAAACAGATGACTTATTTATATAATACATCTTATTATTGCAAGGGATGGATTCGATTAGGTCAAATGCTTTTAAAGTCTGCGGCAGATCCAGTTTGTGGAATAACAGAGAAACAGAGAAAAAGCAGATCGAACAGACACTTTGGATTGGCAGTGCTCAGAGTTACCTCATCTCTCTATCATGTTGGTTAAAAGATAGAACAGGACAACAGACTAACACATGGGACTTTATTGACTAAATATGTACATATACTGTAACAACATTCACCTGTTATAAGTTTGTTATTATTATGATTGTTTAATTTTATACGTTTAGCTTTTATAAAGTCAATAAGACAAACTGTTGATGGCACTTACCTCACAAGACTGTATGCAGTGGATGAGTCTTGGGTCTGGATACCACCTAATCATCCCTGTGCAGACTATGCTCTGCAATGAAGCATGGATGAAGAGAATGCAATTAGTGATCATGATTTAATTGTATGGTCATTATGACTTTAATGTCTATCAACATAAACCAACAAGGCCTTCTGTGTTATGTTTTTTCAGTTGCCATAGACACTGTGCATAAACAATATACTGTATATTGTTTCTATGTATGTCCCTACAGATCTCCATGACGACTCCTAAATGGATACTTTTCTCCAGCTGTACATTTATTCATTTCAAAAGATTTAGGTTAATTCCTCCTCAAACAACATCCATAAAATGATCTGATTTTGGACAGAACTGATAGCCAGACACCTTTGGTACTGTTCATACCTGATTTTATTTCATTTGCACATTTTCTTGAAAGATATGACGATGCAATACTGTTATTGATTAACTGACAAAGAATTTGGGAGTAACTGAATATTCCTTTGTATATTGTAAGAGCTTGGCCGAACCAAGGATTCAGACAAGATTCCCATCTATTCCACTTCACACAAAAACTTAAAATCACTATACCTTGCCAGTAATACGCAAGTTATCAGGCTTTGTTCCAAAGTATTTGGCCTGAGGCTGTTAGCTTGATGCCTGGCCAGCCAATGGAGTGTCGAATGGGGGGGGGTTAGGGGGGGGGGGTTATGCTTGCTTTTGCATTGAAGGAATCCTCAGAGAAGGTTTTGGGGAAAATTGCCCCTCTTAACCAAACAACACTCCATGTCATGCTGACATTTAACTAGAAATCCTAGAAATGCTTCAGTAGGGATTTGCGTGTTTCACCGATTCTTGAAAGGCCTGTAATGGATGCTGCTGAGGAAGGTTTGGTGTCATAGCTCACTTTCAGTGCCAGACAAAGGTGCAGTAGTCTCATAATGAGCATCTTACTACTCAATAAAATTATCCCCAGGAGGAAAGTGGCAGGTAATTATGTTATTTCCTAATATTTTTATAATAATGATATGATCAATATAATGACACCCTCCTGGTCCTGAGCCTCAAAACTGTTGTTTGGGTATACACTGACAAAAACAGGTAAATCAGTCAGCCTCCCTGTCACAGCCTGTTACCAACGACACCTCACCTGAACCTTGCTGGGCAGCATCCAGTGCCTGACTGTGTCAGCTGTGGTGCTATTGGCCAGAAGCACTGGGTCGCGCAAATCCATGTTTAATGCCCCAATGCATGTTGGGTAACAAACAGCACCTGTGGGGATGAAAACAATATGTTGTTCCTACCACACATTTACATGAGCTGAATGTATTCATGTGTAAAAAAAAAAAAAAAAAAAAAAAAGGGACTGGTCATCTGTGTTTCAGAAACTTGGCATGTCAGCTTGTTAAGTGTTTTACCACCTGCTGTATGCTTTGGCCCTGTTGTGTTTCCCATTAGTGCATGGGCCTTTTGGGATACAAGACAACAGGCTCAAACAGAATCATTATAATTACAAATATCTCAGGTCTTTGGGCAAAACAATTACGAAAGACTGATGGGATCTCGGGTAAATGCGTGAATGAAATCTCTGGGTAGGAGCAATTTAATTTCAGTTCAGTTGGATGTGTGCTTTATCTTCAGTAATCTCCACAAATACTTGATCTGTAGTCTGTTGATATGTGTGAAAGTGTATCAGGCTCCTTACCAACATCTAGGCCTTCATCACAGCCGTACTCCACAGAGTTGAGGTCTGGGGGTGTAGAGCAGGACCCCTCTATCCTCCTACACATTGTGAACTCGTCAGTCCACTGTCCCTCTTTCGTGCAGCGGATTGTGCTCTGGTACAGAAGAGGTCCCGTTGGTCATACAGCACAGGCAACATTGACTTTCTATTTGAAAATCTTATTAACACTCACTAATAGCATAGCATGTCATAATGCCAAACATTCACCCTGGTTTTTTAACTACAGAGTATCCCAAAGACACTGCAGAAGCCAATATATTTCAAATGTATAGTGTGTGTGTGTGTGTATATATATATAAGATAAGTATGTAAAATGATGAGTTGTGATGGATAAAACCTTACGTTCCCTGAGGCGTCAGGACACTGGAGGGTACAGAGGCTGCCATACTGCAGGCCAACCGTGCAGGTGTACATCCCCTGGAAGACAGCAGGTAAAGGAGGGCAGGACACGGGCTCACACCCTCCCTCCTCCCACTGACCCCCCTCCAGACACTCCACCTTCAGAAACCTCCTAAGGAGAAAGGAGGGGGCGGGACAAAGGATACAGTACGGAACGGTAATGCAGCACTTATCCCAAGCACATTTACCAGGGCTTGAACGCCTCTGTAATCAAAGGTTACTTTAGCATACTTTCAGAGTGCAATTGTTAGTATTAGAGCCTATTTGAAGGTTAACATTTCAGATCAAAACAAGATAACTTAAGCTAATACTTTGGCAATCTGCTTGTACATATTGGATGAATAACTTGTAAGGGGTGATACAAGCATTTAGATGTCTTAAAAGCCAGTCTTTAAAACCATAAACAACCCCAGGTACACTGTACCTGTCATACAGTTCATGTCGTTGGGAGAATTATACTGCCCACTCACCAACACCCCTAAATAGTAACATTGGACCATACCGTCCTATTTATTTGCATCTCTACATACCATTAGACCAGGTGAACACACTGAACTGTGGCTATATCTTGAACAACCTGCCATACAAAAAGGTCCAATATTAAAGGTATATTGCTGACTTGAACAAAGGCAGGATTATATAAACCAGCAGTGGTGGCTGCATGTCTTGCTAATGGTGAACTTCATCTCATTAGAAACATGTGAATCAGGTCTTATAATGAGGGAAAACTACCCAATGAATTAAACTGGGAGAGCAATAATGAGGAGAGCGACCAATGGTATGATTGTTATTGGAGGTTTATGTGAGGACTCTTAGAAACCATATACAGTTTGCAGGTGATCTAAAAATACATAGTAACTGTTAGGATTGTTCTGTTTAAACCTGCATCTAAAGGGGAAATATGTGATTGTTATGGTGTTACATTAAAGACTAGTCAAGTATAAAATAAGCATGTATTGAAGCTAAGCTGTGAAAATATCCCAAATCTTAAAAAACAATAAGATACTGTAAATTTCCATTAATCTGTGTTATATCAAGTATTAGCACATTAGTATAGCTACAGTATTCTGCAGTTGATATAGCCACATAGGAAAGAGGTCCATAGTCATTTCTGTATCTTCCTTGTCCACAAAAAATGTACATTACTTGTGAACGTGTGAAAGCAAAACAGTTTCTGTGGTGAATACAGCATCATAACAAAGACAGATGTGACCAATCACATCATTAATAATAACTACTTACTTCCGTGTCACCTTGTTCAGGCTGCTTTTTACATAGTATCCTGGGTTGCATTTGTAGCGACACACCGTGCCCATGTCATGACCTGTGGCCTGGCAGTGTGGCACCAGGAGCCTGGCATTGGGCATCATGGGGGCTTCAGGGCACTCTATCTTACAGTACGCCTCAGGGAAGGACCACAGGCCATCCTCCAGACACACCAACCTGTCACTGTCACCTGGGGGACGCACGCAAGGAAACGTCACACACCTTCCACTATCGATGAAAACAATGTGTCTGAGACTTTTTGTCAGGATCGGATCAAATTTGGATACATGTCGGAAATGCGATTAGCCAAAACCTGCAGATCTTACTTTTGAGCCGGAGTCAAATCTCCTGATCTAATTGATTGTGCGTAATGTGAATGAATGAATTACGAATGAATTACTTCACACACAGGTCTGTTTTGTGGTGCCCAAAACCACATATTAGCTGGCCTCAGATTATGTTGTGTAGGTGTGTTTCTATAATAATGCTCTAAAAGTTGTGTTCATTTTATTGGTCTGTAAAATGTAATGAATCTTTTACCTAAGTACTTTTATAAGGTATTCAAACATCCTGTGTTGCCGTCATTATCAAAATCGAATGCAGCTGCATAGTATAAGGATCAAGAAATTGCTGACAGTTTGAATATAAGAGATTTTCAGTATACAAGAACTGAAACAGCATATGCACACAGCAGTTTAGATAAACATGAGAAAAAAAAAACTATCTTTCCTTCAATAATATAAATAGTAAGTATTTTGATCTGTATGATACTGTATATTCATTTTCAGTTGTATGAGCAGTGAGGCTGACCATAACACGTTTCAGAACAGCCTGTAGCTTGATAGAAACCCCTCAGTGGTTGATCCCTGTTTCCTCAGCCCACCTGTCTGCAGCTACCTACAGCTGCTCCTTCCGTTCCTATTTACACAGGCAGAGCCTGGGGCCAGTGCCCCCCTATTCAGCAGGACTGGAGCTAAAGCACGACCAAGCTGCCAAGCAGCTCAGCAAGTCCCGGAGTATTGGCCTCCTTCTCTTACAAAAACCCACCCAGGCCCTTACAAAACACCTCTGCAAGCTGGCCTCCAAGTTACCTCAGGTCACAAACCTTTTTGAGGTCAAAGAGAAAGTAGAGTGTTCAGGTAGATTTTTTTCAGTTTAAATAATAAGACATATGGCACCCATCTTCACACGGTGAACACCAGTTGTCCTACGAAGCCTTTTCCAACCCAGACATACAACAGAATAACGGTCCGGTCGACCACAAAGTGTTGTGCCTACCCTGGAGTATAGCAGGTGGACCACAGGAGAAGGAGCACTGCTTGCCAAACGTAGTTCCCCAGGGGCAACTGAAGATGGCGTAGTAGACGTGAGACTGGTCGGGAAGGCCGCAGTCAATGGGCTGGCAGCTCACCGTGCGGTCCCACGAGCCATGGACACACTCCAGCTCTGTCTCTCTCTGCGCAGCAAAAACAAAGCTCACATTGTTCCGATCATACCACTGACTGTTACACTTGGTGGCGCTGTTGCTTTGGTTGACGCACATCACCACCCTGTTCCCACCTCAGTCACTTTAAGAGGTAGGACAAGGTTAAGAAGCAATTAAAAGACAGCCTTTTCTTTCTGTTGGAATCACGAAACTCATGTATCCATGCTAATGCTAACACGCTAACACAATAGCAAGATAAGAGCTAGCACCGTGTCATGAACTATCCTTCCCACCGGTGTGTAGATGCTACCTGGTTGGGTGGGTGCCCCTTGCCGCTCAGGACGGAGAGGGTGAAGCCGCGGTGACAGTTGACGGAGCAGCAGGATGCCTCCCCGCCGCCTGTACAGTTAACCTCTGCATGCTCCAGTTGCGGCGCGCTGCATATGTCCATCTGGCACGGCCGACGCAAACACCTGAATGCAGGAGAAGGAGGGGACTTCCTGACGTGGTCACATGTTTTGAGAGTGCACCTTCTAATCGTTGAAATCATATCTATCTGATGAAAGCGAGTGGCTGTGGAATGCATAAATAAGCATGTGCTGTACAGTCAAGTATTTATTTGTGTTTGGCTGTCTGTGCTTACGGGCACTGTACAAACGGTGTGTGTGGGTTTTGGGGTCGGCTATGCATGTGTTTTTTCTGGTTGTATGTGTGTCTGTGTGCTTGTGTGTGTGTGCATGTGGTAGTCCTGGGAGACCCCACCCTCAGCGCACCCAGTGAGGGCGAAGGCGCTGAAGTGACAGGAGGTCCGCAGCGTCACGCCGGTCACGGCCACGTGTGGTGAGGAGAACCTCAGCAGGACGGCGGTGGTCAGGAAAAAGGGCTGGCTCAGGTTGTGGGTTATGTTTACCACCAGTGGGTTCTGCTGGCACGACAGCATGTAGGTACCTGCGAAGGACACAAAGGGATGAGAATGCATACCTAGAAGAGAAGCTTGGAGATATCCAGGGAGAGGAAGCAGGCAGAGAGGCACGAGCAAACTGGACTGTAAGTATCTACGCAAAGGAAAACAGATGAAGAGTTCAAATGAAAGCAAGAGACAAGGATGGGGGGGGGGGGGGGGTGATGGAGAGCACAGGAAACACAGATACAGTGAATCAAGCAGCACCTCCTGTTGCTGAGTGGAAGCGCTGCTGCTTACCCAGAGAGTGGTTTCTGCCAGCGGTGTCGGACAGCTGGATGGAGACCGTCTTCCTGCACTGCTCTCCTGGCCAAGCCCCATCTGAGGCCAGGTAGACGATCACTGATGCAGCTACCCCGGGACGAGCAAAACCTACCTGCAAGGAAATTTACATCTACATTTATTCATTTAGCTTTTATCCAAAGCGACTTCCAAGAGAGAGCTTTACAAAAGTGCATAGGTCAATGATCATGAACAACGAGATAGCCCCAAAACATTGTGGGTAGCCAAAACATGAAGCATACATTGTGAAAAGCAAATAAGTGCCAATGGGAAGAAACATAAGATCATGTAATTGAACAAGTACATACAATCAATCAAGTTTTAGGCTGGTCTGAGAGAGAGAGAGAGAGAGAGAGAGAGAGAGAGAGAGAGAGAGAGAGAGAGAGAGAGAGAGAGAGAGAGAGAGAGAGAGAGAGACTCAGAAGCCAAATTTCCCATTGGTGTATCACAAATGTACCATACCTTCAGCCATACTGGGTGCAGGTCATTATAGTCCTCGCTATAGGACATGGCAGTACAAGGGACCCAGATGTCATGTGACGGTTTCTCACTCAACTCCAGGTACTGTTGCTGGCAGAGCTAAAGAAAGGAGGGACCTTGAGATCAACATACATCCCAATACTACAATGCCATATTGTAGTATTATATACATATACTGTAGTATGCTTGAGTGTCAGGTGGGTGTGAAAGAATATAGGTCCAACTGTGCCAGGCAAGATCAAGCAGAAGGTGGAAAAGTCAAATCAAAATTTGTAGAGCCTTTTTTTTTACAAGCAATGTCACAGAGGGCTTCAGATTCACCCATATAACTGTACCTAAACCAACTTAAACCCTCAAGGAAGACAAGGAAAAAAACGAATTGAGAAAAAATGGAAGAAACCAGAAATTGGTCCATGATTTCGAGCTGTGTTGAGAGTTCTGGTGAGAGCAGGGCTCTACCCTAACCTTTTCCACTGGTGGCACTTGCGCTACTAACGTTTTCAGTTACTGGCACAAAACATGATTTGGTCGCACAAATTATTTATAGTAAGCCGCTCTGGATAATAATGAACAATAATGAACCTGTTTTGCATACAGATGTGCACTTTAATTACTTGCCATCTTTTAAACCACATGCCTTCTTGTTTTCTTTCAAATTGATTAGGATTACTATGAAGTGCAAAATGAATTTATTTTAGATTTAAACATTCTATGGTTGGCACAGATGGGCAGACTCCTGAACTCGATTACTCGATCCTGAACTTAAAAAAAAGAAAATGTAATCCATAAATAATATAATAATAGATTTTCAGCAGCTATTGTTTTTTTGATATTAAAGATGTCCACTTTACAGGACATCCCCCTCGCATATGACTAAATCGATTGGCATATGTGGCCACTGGTGTCGAAATTCATATGTCCGTATCGTTTTTCCCGCACGTGTTTTCCCTGACGAATCCTTCTCAGCCTCATCATTCTCACTCCCAGGCTCCCAGGTTTGACATGGCGAATCCACATCAAGTGATGGTACGGTTATACTTAAACGTCCCTTCTTAAAAAAGGAGTCAACTGTCTGCTTCATTTCAACACGTCAGATTTGAGTATGTTGCGATATATATGCGATTGCTGCGTGCGTCTTGACGAGAGGTCGATTTTTTTTAAATCAACGTTAGGCTACACCATTCTGGGAGGGGTGCGGGAGGGGGGTCGCGGGGCTGAAGCCAACTTGATGTGTTGAATGCTCAGAGCACATTATAAAACATATTCTTAAAATACACATTACTGTTTTAATAAATGCTCATAATAAATCATAGCATATTGCCTAAAACCTAAGGTAAGCACAAAAATAATCAGTGATACGTTTGCGTTTCCTGTAAAAAATTAAGGTCGCGATGGCATTTCAAAAGGTCGCAAATGCGACCATTTCGGTCGCAGTGTAGAGCCCTGAGAGAGGCCTCTCCTACCTTGTTGAGGGAGGGTTCCCCCGTGGCTGCCAGGGCTGGGCAACGGCGGGGGTCCTGGTGGGAGGCCCAAGCTGTGGAGGCCCACTGGTCACTGTAGCCCTGGGGGGTAAAGTAGCCGCAGTCCAGCACGCTGGAGCCCAGACTCCTCTCAAAGTCCTCACACACACCATCCCCGTCAAACACGTAGCACCGACTGGGTTCCCCTACAGGTGGGGGAGAGGACACACAGACACAGATACACACACCAGGATGTGAAGCCAACCATCACTGAACTATAATCAGTGTGGTTTCAAACCACTTATCCATGACCTCATATTCAGTTATGCTGATCAAAGCGAAGACATGTTGTGCAGCAGGTATGTCAGCGAGGGGATCGCATTGTCTAGGGAATCAACCAAGAATGTGATTCAGAATGTGCATGGTGATGTCATGACCAAAAACTCACCAACTGAAATGGATGTTTTTTTTGTTTTTTTTTTGGGGGGGGGGGGGGGGGGTTCATATCAAAGAGGTGTGACAGTAATTCAAACAGAGAGAGAAACACAGCAAAAACAATACGTCATAAAGGAAGTATTCTTCTAAGGAGTGGACTAAGGGTGCATAGCTAACTTCAGACACTACACTTGGCCCAGGTCAGGCCTGGCCAGCTGCAGAGGAGCTGGGAGACAGACAGGCCATTGTTGACAAAGGTTTCTTATTAGCCTAACTAATCAAAAAAGAAATATGCTCAAGGAAAAGGCATGGTGATTTCATAACATGACATCACATTGTCTTGCTGTGTTGAAAAATGACTAAATGTAAATGTAAATGAATGATGGCATTCACACCCCTCCGCACATCTCTAAGTAGGATATGTGTTCCATTCATGATCTGCAGCTAGCGCGTTATCAGGAGTCATACGAGGTAAGGCGAGAGACTTCTGAGGAGGAATTGGAGGGAGCCAGTCAACACAAACTCCAGAGAAGGAGCCATAACTAATCCGGCATCGTCTGAGTTCACTAGAAAAGGAGGCTGTTGACACATCAATGAGTAAGACACTGTCTTGAGTGATTAGTCTTTGTTTTGTCAAATCTGTTTCTGCCCTGTTGTTTTTTCCTCTCTCTTTCTCTCTCTTTCTCTGTTATTCTACTCTAGAATAAATAGTAACAGTTTTAGTCATGCCGGTTCCAGACTCTCAAGGGAAAGGTCTCCCTGTCCTCCCTCAGCAAAACTGACAGAATGTTAGTGGAAAAGTGGCAGAGGACATTTGGTGACACATTTTTCAATAACATTGTAATTGTTATGAAGAAAGTAATTGTGTTTACATCAAGAAACTAAATGTTTGAGAAGTGAGTCATATAAGAGACAGAACAACCATTCTCTATGATCTATATATCCTATTTCAAATCACAACGCTATATATTACAGGCACACAATGCTTCAACTAAGCGCACAATGACAACAGGCACGTTACCAAAGCGTTCCATCGCATGGTGGACGAGTTTAATGGCGACACAAGCACACCACAACTATGGAGGTAATGTTAGCTGCTGGCATTTCAAGCCTGCCAAGTCCATGAACGAGAAACAGAGACGGCATTTGTTTTTGCCTTGTTTTAGCCTTGTAGTGTCAAGAACAAGCCACAGTATTCTCTCACTGATGAACAGAAAACCAATATAAGGCTGTTGTTACATCCATAGTTCCTGTTCATTATTCCTTAAGACATGGTCTCTTTAAAGTCTCTGTGTTGGGTTAGCACAGCAGACCCTGAAGCCATCCTGGCAGTTACAGTAAAACACTCGACACAGAAGATACTAGAGGATATGCCTGATCTTTGGGATGCACGCTCTAGAACACGAGTCCCTGGTTTACCATTGCAATTGAAGCCGGGTTCCTTGTGACACTTCTTCGAACATCCGTCCCCGTCCAATAGGTTGCCATCGTCACACTCCTCCTTCCTACAAAAGACAACATACAACGATTGCAAATCTACTGCTCAGTGCAAAGCAGACGCTTATGAAAAACCTTAAAGCCACTATGGGCCTTAGCTGTGGTGAGCCTGAGGTAGCTGCGAGCTTGGAGTGCAGCGTGGCCACACTGACCCCTGGATGTGTGCGTCTCCGCAGAAGGCAGCCCCGTGGGTGTGGTGGAGAGGCGGCGACAGCTCGCTGAGGACTCCATCTGCGTCCACCTGCACTCTGTAGAGGTACTGCACCCCCTGTACCACCTCCCTGCAACGCAGAAACACAACGTTTCAGCTGCAGGCGCCGCAGAGCGCGACTTGTCAGTCTCGAAAAAGAACGGAAAATAGGTAATTGCGGTATAGTTTTCATACGTTTCGACATTTTATTTGTAATACAAAACGACAGTAGGGTAGCGTTTGGGTAGATGTAACCTTGCAGTGAGAGCCAGTGACCTTACACAGCTAAGTGGAGTTCGCTGTGACACCAGAGCCCCTGTCCCAGGCCTATCGACCTGTTATGGTCAACCACTACTATAAAAAGAACATCTTTGGCGTCCCAGCACGACTTGATTACTTGAGCCTCCGGCTGGCAGCGAACAAAACCTAGAAAAGTGCACATCATCCTCTCCCTCAGACAGGTCTTCTTTCCACCCCTCTACAAATTGCCCTTATTAATTATGGATCACTCTGGAGAGCGCTCGTCTTTATCACATTCCACTGGAGGAGGTTTAGCTGGGCTTTGTTTTGTGTCAGGAGAGACTACAGCCGAACTAAGCTTTTGTCATCTTAATGGACAAAGGTGCGCATTACGACATGTTCTTTTCCAAGACGTTTTAAAAGCTGTTTGGAACATTAAACCTGACCATGTAAAAAGAGACACAACTCACACACACAGTTCGACCATCCTCCCTTTTTACCACATATTATTCCGATTTTTTCTATTTCTGCACAGAGAGGAATTAAGGTAATGTCCAGTGCAGGATCATGTTGTTGGACACCTCTTGGTGGCGGTAGAACACAGTCTCGATGTTGTGGTATTTTTCTCATTGACTACCCCCATCCCCTTTTCCCCTCTCTCTCTCTCTCTCTCTCTCTCTCTCTCTCTCTCTCTCTCTCTCTCTCTCTCTCTCTCTCTCTCTCTCTCTCTCTCTCTCTCCCTCTCTCTGTCTGACAGGCCTCTCACTTATCATGTACTAACCATAATGAGGATTCAAACCTTCGGCAAGAGGAAATGGCTGAGGAACCACTCCAAACAGCAATGGGTGTTTACGGTTTCTGTTGCTCACATTTGGTTTATATTCCAGAGACTCTTCCCCAAACTCAACCCCAACCCTAACCCTCTTCCCTCCATACTTCTTCCCTCCCTTCTCCTCTGTGCAAACGACTTGCCAGCAATCGTCAGCGCATAGCTAAAACTCCCTTCAGTTTTTATATATTTTTTCACTAATGGCATCTGTTGCATCTACATAAAAATGGTTTGACCTACCCTGGAAACACTTCTGAAACTGTTTTGGCAGAGTGATACCCTTGATGTCAATTTGGATCAATATCTAAGCTAGGAACCATACTGAATACATTTGGTTCTTGGTAAAGACAAACCCCAGGCTAAAACACTTGAGAATGACAAGATGTCAGATATCTCTGAATCTGGGGCTGTATCTCTAAAGCGGTAACTGTGATGTTTTGATCTTTGTACCTGACATACATTAAATTCTGCTCCTGACCTGTGCAGCTTGTTCCTAGCCACAGTGGGCTAAGCAGCTTCCACGTAATAAATCTGTGTCTGCACTTCAGAGGCCAAGTGGAACCTGTAGAATGTTCCAGGGCCTGAGGTCACAGTGTTTCCCAGTGTTCTCAGACATAACGTTTTGATACATGCCTGTCAGTCTCTATCTCACCTGTCAGTAAAGGTTTGCTCGGTCTGTCGGGCCGGGTCCTTGTGGAATTGTGGCTTCCGTTGGACCCTGTAGCTCAGAGGCCGGCAGCCAGAGCAGATGGGGTTCCTGGGGCCCGAGGAGAGCATGATGGCATCGATCTCCATCTTCTCATCGAAAGTGAACAGCCTGACGGCGACCACCTTCTTGTGTGTGCTGAGGCGCAGCGTAAGGGGCATGTCACAGAAGACGTGCTGGGGACCCAGTTCCAGAGACTCGGCTGTGTCCGTGATCAGCTCAATGTTGGCAATGGCCTGGTGGTGATAATCTGTAGTAAAAACGGCAGGAGATCTAATGGATAAGTATAGGGTCTCCATCACGCTAAACTATAGTATTTGCAATCTACTAAAGTCACATACAAAATCATCAAATGATTGATCCGGAGTCAGTAATATCTGCGGGAACCAGTGCCGAATGGCATCCCAAGAGCTCTACGTGTCCCCAGTGGGGGAAGTCTGAGAAGCCATGAGGGGGGTTGTACCGGTGGAGATGTAGGTGACCCAGAGGGTGAGGCTGTGAGGGGTGACAGGCTGGAGGAAGCGCAGGGTGAGGACGCAGCCCTTCGCGGCAGGGCAGGGGGACGTCACGTTCCCGTCATAGAAGCTGATCTCAGGGCTCCACGCCTGCAGGCTGGGCTCGCAAGGTTGCTCTACATCTGGAGGGCCTAGACACACACACACACACACAAAGACGTACATGGAACATGGAAGAACACATGCTGCAGATAAATGCTTATCATCTGGGAGAGGTATAAGGGAACAGGAGAGGTTGGTTTAGTCCTCGGGAGTGAGAAAGAAAATGGAGTATCCACCGATTCGAAAGTGGCTCTGCAAGGTTTGGCAGAAAAAAACCCACAGACACAACAAACAAACAAACAAACAAGGACCTAACGCCAATGGCCTAATCTGGGCTAGGCTTAGCTGTAAGTCAGCCTACTGTCCTTCTGGTGTTTGCGCCCAGTGTGGACTCTCCCATGTGTGGATTTTGCAAGGTAAACAAGAGTGAACCGAGTCAAGCCATTAAACTGGGACGAACAAAGAGAAGCCTCCTCTGCGACTCCGAGGCCAGACCAGAATAATGGCTGTATCAGATGGTGCCCAACGGCTCCCTCAGGACTGGCCCCAATGCCGCCCAGATCTTTGTGGATCATCCTTCCTGCTTTCAGCAACTTAACCATGTCACGAATACTCGCCTCCCTTGTCTCCCAGCCTCTCCAACTCTCCCCTCTCTGCTCAGTGAACGGGGAGCGGGGTTTGGGAATGCGTACTTGGGTTTCGGTCGCTGCAGGAGATCAGGGGGAAGATACGTTTCGATGTACAATTTCATGAAGAGTTATAGTACGAAGAAATGAAGTGCCTTCTTTCTTCCTTCCATTTAGTTTTATTCTCTTTCTGTGTGCTTAATAAATAGTGTTTAGGGTCATATTAATAATTTTATTTGCATGATGTGGAGGTTATGATAACTTCATTTAAACATCCTTCAAAATGCAAATTTATCTGACTTTTCCAGTGGTGTCCAGTGGGATGGTCTCTCAGCCATGTCTTGTTTTCCTGTTATAAGCAGGAGTTGTCTGTGACCACCTGGTCCACACATGGACCAGGTAACAAGATTCCCATACCCCCCTTTCATAAATTACAGTACAATGCAAAACAGCCAACAGACTGGTCGTCTCCCTACAACTGTAGATTCCTGTCTGCGGCCTAATACTGTAATAGTCTTTATCATCATTATAGTACTTCAGCAATAGCGCGTAATCCCTTCTTCTCTCTCCGACTCTGTTTTCAAAGTCAAAATTCGACACAGGATTTCCACATTTTTGAGTAGAACTTCCGCACCATTTTTTGTTGTTGTTGTATTTGTGTCATGTCTGAAATAACAGAATCTTGATTGAAATAATAAGTAACATCTGTTAGTTGAAGCTTAAAGTTTCAAAGCACTACAGGATACACATAGTTTTTATGACAGTTCGATGTTGGCCAGCTCTCAACATTACCCAGAGTTGTCACACTGCCAAGCACCCTGTTTTCGCCTAGGCCAAAACAAGAGAGTTCTTTAGTCTGGCAATTATCATTTAATGATTTTCAATTTTTTCTTCCAGGAGATTTTATCCTTGCACGCACCTTACTCACAGAGAAAAGGGAATCCTCTACATGGAAAAGAAAATGTCAATATATTTGTTCTGTGTTTGGAAAGGTTTGTTTTATAATGCCGCAATAATGTAATTATAATTAATAAGGTAGTAATGTTTACTTCAATGGATGCATATTTAAGACCTGGATGACTACATTTGGAATACAAATGCCATGCCACCTCAGCTTGGATAAATGACTCATCCCCAGGATAGACCATCTGCATGGAAGGTGAGCAGGATGGAAGTAAACACATGTACAGCTCTGGAAAAAAAATTTGAGAGACCACTGCACCTTTTTCTTTCATTTAAAGAAAATTGAGAAGGACAATTTTGAGTGAAAGACAGAAGGGTAAAATGTGCAGTGACCTCTTAAATTTTACCCTTCTGTTCCTCACTCAAAATGTTCCTTCTCAAAAAGAAAAAGGTGTAGTGCTCTCTCAACTTTTTCCAGAGCTGAATAACAACGCCAAAGACCTACAGACGGAATGCACCCCATCTCTATGCTCACCAATGGCCTCATCGGGAGTCCAGTAACCAGAGATGTCACAAACACGGGGGGAGGTGGCCTCGGAGGCATACTGGTGGAACGCTCCATCCCCTTCACAGTCACGGCAGGTCCCTCCCTCCGTCTGGGGAGAGCTGTCCAAACACGTACACGTCAGGGGACTCTCAGCTACAGAAACGTACTTAACATTTGACATTTAATTAATTTAGCAAAAGCTTTTATCCAACGCGGTTTACAAATTGTAAATTTAGAAAGTGCCACAGAAGATCAAGAATCAGAAGTGTATGGTTCTAACAGTATTTTGACAGAGTCAAGGAACAGTTTTCAGGAAATTCAGCCTTAAAAAACCTTTCATGATTCCATTATTATTTCATCATTGATAGACTTGACATGCAGCACGTATCTTGATAACTAAAGGATGAAAACAAACAGGTTCTTACCTTGGGTGCAACGGCCCCCTAAGAGGTGGAAGCCAATTAATTGAGACTGAATCTGAGCTTTGTCCAATCACCATGGGAGGGAGAGGAATGGGGGTTGGCCTGCGTTCTTTGAGCCAATTCTGATAGACCAGGTCTATGTAGCAATGCATTCGGGCAACTTGGTTTGGAGTAAAATGGTTGGTACAGTTATCATCTAAGGAGATAGAGAAAGAAGACAACCTTGGAAAATCTAATGAATTTAGAATGACAAAGCAACGTTTTGTGAGGCTCTGATGATACTCTGATGTCAGGAGACTCATCGAGTCATGCCCTGGGCACCAAACTGGGAACCTTCCCCAGAAAACGCTCTGTTCTCCTTATGTTAGCGCTAGCTCACCTGTGTAGCTCATATAGTTCTTGTAGGGAGTGTCCCGGTAGAAAGTTACTCCACAAGTGTCATTGACGACCCCCGGGTCATGGCATGACTTTGACTTTGGCGTGGGTGCTGTATCCTCACACAGGTCTCCTGTCTCCATGGAGGGCGTGGTCTCCTGGCAGGGGTCATCGCACGACTCGCGCTCACTCACCCCCTTGAAGACGTGGTACAGTCCAAAGATGTGTCCCATCTCATGGATCATGGTGTTGTTGTGGCCCATGGTGCCGAAGTAGGCTGGGTTCAGCACCATCCCCCCTGTGGTGAGGAATGAGGTGAGGTGAGGTGAGAGAGAGGATGGAGGGGGATGTTAAGACATTAAGACAAGTCTCATAATGGCATGACAGACAGTGTTAAAAGCGCTAAAGGTAACACTCATGTAGGGAAGTGTGAAGTAAAGTAAAAGACATGACAAAGATCCAACTGGAGTTCAGTCATGGCCCTAACCCTACCCTAGCTGGAGGAAATACTGCGGTTTTAATCCACCTTTGATAGCTGACCAGAGTCTTCGGGCAATGAATGTCTTTGTTGGACATGCATTCCACCTACAGTAGCTTGTTGGTGTTGGGTTTTATAATACAGTCATGTAATAAACAGCCATAACAATGTGACATGCGCAGGATAACCTCTTAAACCTACAGCAGTCAGTAACAATCTAACATGGAAGACACAAGTGCTGTACCATGACTTCCAATACCATAGTTTCCCTCAAATCATTTTCATTATAGTTTAAGTCTGCTTCAAATATAAAGAGTTTGGATAGATTAATTCTAATTATGAATTACAGTAATTTACTAATGAAGAACACAGTTCAATTTGTGAAGACATCTGTGGGCTACTTAGAGACTGTCTCCTTATAATAGCCCACTTACATAATAGCCTATTAACAATGACAAATGGACTATAGAACCCCGAATAAACAGTAAGGTTCCTAGTCATTTCCTTTTTACCATCAATGCAAAGTCACTGAGTATATTTCCTGTCAGGGTTAGACCACCAAAAGACCAACTCACTTATTTGTACTGTATACATTATGCATGATTTGTCCTGAAACTAAGCATGACATGTCGATAGTGTATTCAAGTGCACCTAAACTGCAGAACATCTTAAGAATTTGTCCAAAAACCACCCTGCTGCAAAATAAGGAAATGTCAAATTAGCACCACCTCTGAAATAACACCAGACCTACAGGGTGTGTCTCTAACAAGCTCACCGCTTGGTTTTACAAAATCTGTGAACCTGTAGAAATTAATGATGCAATGATACCTTCCTCCAGCACAGACTTCATTCTGGGAGTGGGAACAAGCAACCTCACACACACAACACTACAAGCCTCCAGCCTCCCGCTCATCGAAGCAGGTCTCCTCAGCGATGCAGACGGGCCTTGTTGATGTAGCCCAGACTGAGGAGGAAGAAAGGGACATCTGTGCTGGAATGCACGCTATCCCTAGGGTCCATAATGAATGTGCCAGGAGGTACAGGCGGAACCAGGGGGAACACACACAAGAAAACCTGATTGAACCGAGAATAATACTTTAAAGTCTTTCTCTCTCTCCAGCCAAGCACTTTCCCAGTGATTTAAAGCCACCCAGTGGATAGGAGCAGAACCCACAAAAGAATAGAGAATAATTTACATTTTGGTTCACCGCAAACACAGCACACACTCTTCCTTATTGGATGAACAATTCTGTTAGCGGTGCAAGGCTTACATGTTACTGGTCCAAGTAAATTAGGAAAGACCATTGCGCATCAGGTAAGGCTTGGATTTATGAAAGAGCTGGATGTTCGGAAAAGGAAAACTTTTTTTAATGAGTTCTTGAACACAGTGCGAACAATAAAAATCAACTGGCAAGAGTCTGTGGATGGCAACAGAGGCATTAGGCTGTCTTGTTTGTGTTTGGTTGTTGTTGGGTTGTCTTTACCGTGAAAGGCCTAATGATTAGAAGGCAATCTGCCGGGAAATCTATGCGTGCTGCAAGTGTTTTCTTTTATATCCCAGATTAAGCCTCATTAATCTTGTTACAGCTAATACTGAAAACAAAGAGGGGGGGGGCCAGGGAGGAGGGGGAGGAGGGGGGAGGGGTGGAAAGAGTATGAGGATAAAGAAAGAGAGACGCGGCGAGAGGAAATAGAGCAGAGGATGGCACGGGACAGTACCGGACAGTACAGTACAATACAACAATAAACAATAATCCACTTTGGCATAGCGGCTACAGTTATTAGGCTTAAGCTTTATCCAGACAATAACACAAGATAAGTGGTGTTCTCTCACCCTGGTGACTGAGGGCCTCCTTCGCCCAGGGCCAGGTAGCAGCTCCTGCCAGTTCCTCACGAGCAGAGTTGTTGGCAAAGAACACATTGAGAGTGTCAGCACTGCCCAGATGCAGCACCTCCTTCAGTTCCTTTACACTCATGTAGGCCCTGGCAACAGGAGACATGCATTAGACTCCACTCTCTGTGAGAGATGCTCTGGGGACAAAGAAAGACTCTATAGAAAGAAAACATCTCACTGGAATCGTCAGAAGAAACTGATGGAAAGGGTTCTACACTTTTCCTCTATGTTATGTTAGTATTTTAGTATTTCATGTTTAGTCATGGAAAAAAAATACGAGTTTTTTAATTGAAACTATACGTTTATTTATGTGGGCCACCAACGGTTAAGGAGATTATATTTCCTGATTTAAATTTAGAGAAGGATCTGGAGAAAGACAGCACTCGTTTGAGTTTACATTTTCCAAAACATCCAAAATGTAGTGAATGAAAGGTACAGTTTAGAATTTGTTGGAAAACATGAAATCACTGCTCCCCTCTCCCTCTACTACCAACTGTGTGTAAATTGACATAAAACTTCTTTGATGTGTAAAGGTAACCCTGTTTTTGTGCTAGGTATGTCACATGGCATTTTCCTCTTCTGCTTATGTAGCTGGAAAGCTTGTGCACCTATCATTGGCCCGTACCTTTGAAATGCTCTGCGTCTCATTGCCCTTTTGTAACCTGCCAAAAGGTCTAGCCCATTAGTAGAACCACCTACTGTTTCTTGGATACATTCCATCCTAGAATTGACCAAGTCTACTTGACTGGCTTACTCAGCTTCTGTTGGATAAACAAATGTCGTGCCAATCTGTCAGAGTACTCCAATCCAGCATGGGGTCAAATGAGTTCCATAATACATATTCATAAAAATATGGAGGCCCAACAATTGATTTAACTTCACATTCAAATCAGAGACGTTTGTGAGGAATTGTGTATTCGGAAGTGGTAGTGCTTTCTTATAGTGTGTGTGTGTACTGCCTTGTAAGTACAGGTTTTGTGAATCAGACCAGGGTCAAAACACAATTTGAAATCATTTCTAGTGTGAAATGCTTTATGGGGTTCGCTTGCCACACTGGATCCAGTGAGGGCTTGCCAAATACTATTTGACAGAGGTCTGCAGTGAATATAACCGTGGATTGTAAAAGTAAGACAACTTGATTCGTCTGACAGGAGTATCCTGACAACAGACTAAACCTAATCTTCAACTACCTCCCCAATGAGCAATCACACTTTTTAAACTGAACACTCTAAACATTCTCAGCCTCTAGCTTCGCAGGCAAGAATCGAGTGGTTGCCTGTGAACCACCCAGTCCGTGAACAGTGCCTAGTAAACCAATTCAAGGTACCTCTAAGTTCAGGATCCAGAAAAATCTCTCAGCGTGTACGGTTAAAATGACCTCCTATTTTAATTTCCCCCTCTCTCTTTCTTGTGGTGCCAGAATTTTCTCAGACCATTTTTCACGTCTGTCTCTGCGGCTTCTTTAACAACAAATGTGTGTTGTGACAGCAACTGCCTAGGGAGGCCTCTCCTCAGCCCAGCTGCAGGAGTACCTGCACAATAACTCAAGACGGAGGAACACCAAAATCCCAGACCCGCAAAAATCAAAATTGTACGCTTCACAAATGCCATCAAAATGTCATCCCCCCATGAATTCTCCCTGTGACTCTGGGCTTGCAGTCTAGCGGTTGCGATGTTCCAAGCAGCTGGGGTCAGATCCTTCTAGAAGACCTCCACTGCAGATAGTCCAGTGAGGACCGTTTTTACAACACTTTCATGTCTCTGTGGATCATTCCTACAGTTGTAGCAGTTGTAGTGAATAGAGGGTCAAATGTGGGAAAAGCTTTGACCTGAACCCCAGAGGACAGATTACATCATGTCTTGCTATAAGTCAGCAGTTAAGAGTGCATCCACTCTTCTGCTTTATCCACATTTACCTTTATATCCGTCTAGGGGCCTGGCTTTTTAGCACTCTTTAAAGTCTGAATACCAGGCCTCCCTCTGCTACAACAACACACAGACTGCAGTTCAAATGTATCATTAGTGCCCAATTAGTCTCCCCAGGCCTTCCAGTCACTTATTCACTGTGAGCAAATCATGAACTTGAAAGAGAAAACATTATTTGAGAAATAAAGAGAGAGACTGACAGACAGAGAGAGAGAAAGAGAGAGAGAGAGAGAGAGAGAGAGAGAGAGAGAGAGAGAGAGAGAGAGAGAGAGAGAGAGAGAAAGAGAGAAAAAGAGAGAGAGGGGGGGAGAGAGAGAACGGGAGGGAGAGAGAGAGAAAGAACAGAGATAACCAGATGAGACTGATGAAACAGATTTAAAACAGCAAGAATGTTAAGAAATTGATTTGTTACTATCCCAGTGTCATTTAGAAACCCTTTAGGTGGGATGGAAAACGATTGCATACAATGCATAAAGCATCATACAGCTGGAACAGTTGTTATAATTCAAGTTGATAACGTTTGCAGCACCAAACTCTAAATAGTGCATGATGAGAGCTCCAAACATTTGGTAAACGTTCTGTTGCCACTGATTTGCATCACATCTGCTAAATGGATTAAACAACAAACGTTTCTGTTTGATGTGTAGCAGGTGAAGGATTGCTACCTACATGTGAACTATTAGGCAAGATAGACATTGTGGCAAGATTTCATACATTTTGTTTGAAACCCAAACAAGCCGGCCAGTCAAAATGAATCGAAGAAAAGAGACTTCTGGTTTTGTTGTTTAGCCACATTAAGTGTGTACTTTGGCTTCTCCCTTGATTCCCTGCTCACTTTTTTCCAAAACGATTCAAGATTTTCAATTTGTTTGTACATGTTTTTTAGCTCCCTCCAAAAGGAAAGTTCCATAGGAAGACACACGTCTTCAAGAAGGCCCATACATTCATAATCAGGACCCACAAAAGACTTAATTCCATCCATCCATTCATCCATCCGTCCATAAAACCTACCTATCAGGTGACTCCCCGTCAAAGCAGGTCTTCAGGACATCTGTGACTTCCGGGTCACAGCAGTCGCCTTCATCGTAGTGATCCCGGTTGTTGTTGCACTCCATGTTACAGACCCCGTCCTGCTTCTTCCATTCGTAGCAGGGGCCCAGACCCAGGCGCTGGCAGTCCCCTCCGTCGTGGCCCGTCAGCGGGTGGTCGCACTCGGGGTCACAGTGGCCATTCCCAATCTTGGAGATCCGGCAGTTGCTCAGGACGAAGCGCTGGCGCAGGGAGGAGTTGCGTACGGCGTGGGTGCTGAGTTCCAGGGTGATGTTGTAGGGCCGGAAGGCCTCGACCAGCGCCCGGTGCTGCTGGTGGATCTGGGTCTCAGAGACAGTAGGGTTACTGCCATCATCGTTGCAGATGTTGACCACCCTGTAGCGGATGTGCTTTTCTGTGCGCAGCTGCCAATGGGAGTTGTAGCTGAGAATGATGTCTGTGTTGTCGCAGGTGGTCAGTCCACAGAGAGGGGGGAGGAAGGGAGAAACGTGCTCGCGTTGTGGGACCGGGGGGGCCGCAATGGATGGGTAGCCGCTAGCCTTGTAAGGTATCCACTGGTGCTCCACCTGGTCGAGACAAATCAACATCAGTCCAAGTGCCTTTCACAGAGAGAAACCCAACACGCTACACACAGAAACATGAAGAAGCAAAAAAAAGAAACGATGAAAACATTGTACCTCAGAGAAATCGCCCCATAGAGCCAGGAGAGGCTCCGTCTTATCACCCAGGAAAGGCTTTTTCAGGAGGGCCTCTTGACTGCGAGGGTGACCCCACAACGCCATGCTCCCCACGTGACCCCGGAAGTTCTGTCCAAGCTCAGAGTGGTCTCCCCCTAAAAGTAGTGTCCGGCAGGCCCTCATGAAGGGGCTGTAGAGATCGCCGGACTGCATGCTGCTTTCTCCAACCTTGGCACCATCTATGTAAAGGGCCATCTTGTGCCCATCGTAGGTCGCCACCAGATGTGTCCAGGTGTTGGGCTCGTAACGCCTGTGTCCATAGACAGTGGTGGACTTGGGAGCCCGATCAGTGCGGAGCGTGAAGAAGAACCTGGCGTCTTTTTGATCCATGGGCTCAAAGGTCCGAATACCTACCGCCCATCCTTTCTCACTCAACGAGTGGGAGCAGTTGTCAAAAACCCCTGCCAAACAGTAGATGGAAAAACAACCTCATTGTTAGTTTTCAACCAGAGAAAAACGACACATTAAAAAGAGCATTCTCTTCGATATATAAACGCAAACCACCAAAAAGAGAGCAGGAGAGGGAGAGAGAGAGAGAGAGAGAGAGAGAGAGAGAGAGAGAGAGAGAGAGAGAGAGAGAGAGAGAGAGAGAGAGAGAGAGAGAGAGAGAGAGAGAGAGAGAGAGAGAGAGAGAGAGAGAGAGAGAGAGAGAGAGAGTTTGAAGGAGGCCCTGATTCCCAGCTGTTTTTCAGGATAAATACTCTTGCATCTGGGCTCCAGATGTTGCATACTGACTGGGACAATGAGGGGTCAGGGAACCCCTTCACCCTCCCTCCACACTTCGGTACACACACACACCACAGTACACACACAAACACACACATGTTTAGGGGGAAATCGGGGGAAAAATGATAGAAAAAGAAAATGGATGACTGTAGCAAAATATCTTAGAGGAGGTAGACCAATTTCATGGGTACGCATTTCATTCTCTGAAAACAGTTTTCAGGAGACAGTGTGTTTGCCAAGTATTCATAATAACTACATCCAAACATCAATGGAAAACTCTATTAGAGAGTAAGACGATCAACCTAGTCTTAGACTTACCTAAAACCAATAAAAATACAAAAGGAAGAAATACCAGAAAAAAACAGAGGTAGCACATAAATGTTTATAAACAACAAATTAGATAATTATATGAACCTAGAACTAACCATATCAAACTGTCACATCAAGGTTAGTCATGATAAAGTCCTACACTCGGAGCACGCAAATTAGTGACGGGGGAAGGGAGGAGGGATACGAGGGGGATGTTTCCCCTCACACAGCCCTGAGTCTCCCGCACACAGGAACCTTAGCATTACAACAGTAATGTAGACCACTATGACTCAAACACAATATTTGTCAGTGTGAAACTGTGTATGTGTCAGTCAAAACATCAAAACATCAAAACCATCGATCAAAACAGCAATCATTTCAGTTTATTTTTTTATGCTTTTTTGTTTTGTGACCGGAGTTGAATACTACAAGTATTTGTTGATAGGTAGCCCAGTGACAATACACTCTAGATAATCAATGCAGGTCTGAAATAAAGTGAGGCAAACCACAAATGTCTACACGTCCTTAGAATATAGTGGAAAGCTCATACAAACTAGAAACATAACTAGGGGGGAGAAAACTCATCAACTCATGTCATAAAGTTTGTAACAGATAAAAGGTACAGTGTCAAGTTGGATTTTCACTGAAATACATGAACTAGCAATCATGATGCAACGAGAAATCTTGAGCGAAACTCTTACTAATGCGTCTGAAAAGAATGATTGGAAGGATCCAGACCACTTCAGCGGTCCTATGACAGCTAGGCCAAACATGAATGAGTGATCCTTCTCATGGAATACATGATGTTTGTAGGATAGTAGAGAAAGCTGGAGACCACTTGTCTCTTACAACATTTGCACCTCATAACGGCTTATTTCCTCATTGCTTTCATCTGCCCTACTGTATATTTCTGGCTTCAACAGTGCTGCAATCTTTTTTGATATACACGGTGAATAAAATAAACCATGAAACAGGAGAACAAGTTACAGACAGGTATGGGGAGAGGGGTAAAGAAGAGGAAAGACTAAGAGACTAAGAGAGTTATAGTGTGTGTGTCGTTTTGAGGGGGTGGCGGAAGGGGGGGGGGGTGTCACTGTGACTATAGCTACTCACCTGCCATGATGGCTGGGTTAGCTTGTCCTCCTTCAGGCTTAACCCACAGCTCTAGTGTGAACTTGGCCCTGGGCAGCTCCACATTGGCAGCTGGGTTGACCCTCAGGTGCTCCCTCTGCCCACTGAAGTAGAGGGCAGACATCCGGTTAGAGGGCACACGCGGCCCCTCAGATGCCCAGGACGATGCACTGCTGGTGGGGCTGGAGGCTTCCGGGCCCCCGTCCTGCTCCCCCGAGTAGTCTTCCCTCTCAGCCGAGTAGTCGCCATGCTGCTGCGGGAGCGCCTGAGAGTTGGAGGCGACCAGGCTGTCAGGGTACGCTTCCCAACTGTCCTCGCCGTCATGGTTGGACGTCGTGGGACTGTGGTGGAGGGAGGTGTCAGGGAGGCCATCGGTCAGGACTGACTGGGTTTCAGGGAGATCAGGGTGACCCCGCTGTTGTAGCCCTCCAGCCTCTGGTTTGTCGGAGTTTGGGTCTGAGTCCAGGGTTTCGGATTGAATGAGAACTGTTTCGCTGGGGGCAGGTTGATGTAGACTGACTTGTGCATGTGTGGAAAGTCCCTTAGGTCTGGTTTGCACCTCTTCTGAAATCTCCCCACCTAAGCTCTTGCCATCCAAACTCCAAGTAGAGCCTTTATAGGATTTAGGGTTCGTGTTCTCGTTAGGTCTGCATCCACTCTCACCACAAACAGACTCCTCGGCACCAGCGAAGTGGTGGAGGTCCCTCCGCCACAGCGTGTGTGTCCTAGGATGGGCCACAAGAGGGTATCGTTGCGCAGATAACCAGCGAGATTGCCTTGGGTGTCTGACGCTGGACCTGCACTGTTCACCTAAGTGAGCCAACTCTCTGTCGGCTTTTTGGGCTATTGTGCGTTTGTACCTTCGGATATGATCTGATTGCGCAGAGTCCAGCAGCCATGTGTTGGCAAGTATAAGGACAACAGCCAGTAGTCTGATAAGCAACATTTTGTATATTAAAGGTTCAGGAGGAAATGAATGAGTTCAGTCCGTAAACCCTGTGTCTGAAGATATCAAAATTGGTAGCACTTCCAATACCAACATTTGAATAAATTGAAACACCTTTACTAAACACGTTTGAAAAGACGTAGAGAAACGGACTTTCAACTGTCTTCAGATGCGAGCAGCAGAACACCTGTCAGTGCACTCAGAATGGAGAAATAATTACAGTCACTTAGCATCGAAGTCTTCGGGATATTGCATATTGAGGTTATTCCTGGTATATTTGGTATAGGCAGTGTTTTTGTCTAAATATTTGCTCCAAAGAAGGTCACCAATGTTTATTCACGCGACCCTCTTAGCGCGCATCACCTTAGATAGCTCCTCATAAAAAAAACAGTCTTCACAGTTTACGCCAATTTGGGTAAATGACGGCCATAGTAACCAGCCACCATCTTCCTCCTGTAAGAATATAGGCTAAAGGGTCAATCTGATTTTAGTTTATAAAGGTTTGAGTAGAATCTCTATCTGTCCACTAGAAGGTTCATTTGTTAGAAAAGACACATGAATACAAATATATTTATCCTTTTTATCTTGTTTAAAGATGTCAAGATGGTTTCAATAAATTAATTTATGCCGCGCAAATGGGAGGTTGGATTAGTTATATTATGTGCGTTATTGCTCCTGGTGCGCGCTCTTGTTCACCTATAGTTCAACTAAGGCTGAAAATTTAAAAACTTTTGTGTGAAAAGTTATTACCAATTATAAAGCTTTGCACTGAAGTTCCTTATGGGAGACTCCGATGACCATAGACCAGGTGCAACTAAGAAGTCAAGCCCATGCAGTTATAAGAGAAGTCGACACAACGGCGGGAAATTCATTTTATTTTGATTTCGCTATCCATAAAGTTTTCTATTGTCTAGTCCTATGGTTTAGGCTACCAGACACTATTTACAAATTAGTTTTTGTGTTTGCGTCCAAGAAGGTATCGAGGATGTGTACAAATCAGTCCAAAGCAAATTGCACGCTGGTGCAAGAGTAAAGTCCCAAAGAAAATAATTTGATAAATTCACCTTGAAATGTGCGTAAAGTCCTCTTGTGTCCTCATGCATTTCATTTCAAGTAATGGATATATATTTTTGCGCCATTCAGTCCACCAGTTTCGCCTTGCTCCATCCAGCCAATCCAGGAGATCAAACCAACGCGCTGAAACGTTTTATCTGTTACCCGGAGCTTGACATCACAGACCCTGCCCCTACACTCTATTAGAGAGGAAACCTCTCCAGCATGCACCGTTGACGCACTGTGTCGAGTTGTTTACTGTCCGTCCCCCTCTACTGCTATTATCTGGCACTTTGTTGAATGGTGCTATGTCGTTGGGTTCCTCTCTTTTACCATTGGCACACCATTCAACAACTAAGACTCGCAACACATCTGTCTCACACATTAAATAAAAAGGGTGGTTGCAAATTTTAACATTTGGAATTTGAAAAAGAACGATGACCACATCGTTGAGAGACTGAGCTTTGTCGATGCGAATGTGCCATGCTAGTCATACTTTTAGAAGGGGATCCATCTTTCTGCAACATCATTTTAAACAGTATGCACCTGCTCCCAAAAATCCACTCATAGACTAAATGTAATAGGGTCTCCTTTCTACTGTATATTAGAAGTCAGAAACACCAGCCATACATTTCAAGTAAATTTATTCCTAACCATTGAGCAAGTCAAAGAGCAGATGACAAACACAAAATTGCATTTTGGACAGAGAAGAAAAAAAGATGTAGCCTACTGCTATATTTATTGCTACTGCAGTATACAAGTCCAAATGAGTTTGCAAATGAGCAGAATTTGACCAAGCCTGTCTCCCAATAAGACCAAACCTGTCTCCTAATAAGATATCTGTTGGTCAGATTGATCAAACACTATTGCAGCTGGTGTTACACCTCCAAATACACCCATTTTCTTGCCCCCACTCTTTTTGTCAGGCTCAATTTGCAAACAGGCCAACTTGAAGCAACTGGCAGTTAGGGCGAGGGCCCCTAAAGGGGTAAAAAAAAGGTTCCTAACAGTGGGAGGCAAGAATTCCGCAACCAGCCTGAGGATCTGCCTGCAAAACATTCAGCTTTTTTATCAAAGTGCTTTGAGATCCAGCTGCAACTTTGTAAAAAAAAAAAAAAAAAAGTGAATGGCCACTCCTGAGCCTCACCCCCCATAGCAAAGGACCTCTAAGAGATTATCCTTCATTTGAGCTCGACCCCAACCCCAGCCCTATCCCAACCACAATCTCAGGAACCAAAAACAGAATAGGGAAAATGTAAGCTGATAGAATGGACAAATGAAGGGAGTGGAAAAGGGAAAAACCTCACAAGCAACAGCAATTGTTGAAACATTTCAATGGGGTACCACTCTCTTTGGCTATTTGGGGCATGTGTGTCATTGGCAATAAACTAAATAAAATTATTTAAACTTAAATCAGTGTAAAACTGGATTAGAAGTTCCAAATGAACTGTGACATGAGCAGCAGGTGTATTTTGCTGGATAAATTGTTAGTTGTGGTTCAGGGATTTGGACTTCCTTACTAAATCCCTAGCAAAAGTCAAAACGATTGGATGTCTGTTGTTAGTGTGATCATTTGAGGTTAAATAATGTAATTGAAATGTAGACAAATACACACTTTATGACCTTGTGATAATCATATCTGGAATTCTAAACAGCCAGGAGGGAAATTTGGAAAATGCTTGACACAGTGGTCTTTGAAACCACTAGCAAACTAGTTTATTCTTCAAGATATCCAGTAATTTTCCTCGCCTGACAGTTTCCATCTTAATTGAAATACATAGGCAATGACCCACAGACTTCCTCCACAAGTGCAAACATTGGAAAGTTACATCTGAACGCTGTGACCATACATGAATCTCAGATCCTCATCATCCTTAGAAGTCTGCTGCCCCAGTGACAGTGGACATGGAAAACACACAGAGAACTCAATGTGACGTGCAGCCTAAATGAAGCATATAGTGTATGTCGTTAAACAGCTAAATGTTTTTTTTTTAAATCCTCTCTACAGGGCAAATGGGTTATCTCAATAAAGATTTAAGCACAGTATCAAATTGAATGTAACAAAATATTCTTGTCAATTGTCTTATGTCTTCTTTCCAAAACCAGCATTTAACTGAGTATCTTTACTGCACCCCTCTTACTTGTATACTTAATATACCGGTAGATCAAAAAGCATAATGCTGTTGGACCATCTGCTTTTAAATCACACGAGGGTTTGAAAATTCTATGAAAAGATTGAAGGAGGAGGCCTCAGTAATGACCAGACTGGTCTACCAGGCTATTATCCTGCAAAATAGAAAACCAAGAGGGAAAGACCCATAGGGAAAGACCACCAGTTTGACAAACTTTTACAAAAGTCTACCATATGTACTGAAACATGCTGCCCTCTTGTGGTTGTCAATAGACAATTCTTAAATGAGTATAAAATTCTGAAGCCTGTAAATCGGCTGGCAAAAAATCATAAAACGAATGCGACTTGCCAGTATTGTCGTTGTTTTACTAGTTAATTGTGTTAAAGAAAGACATCTCCTCATCACGTGTGACGCAGGTGCAAATGCAAGATCAGCCAAGTCTAATGGTTATTTGAGATGGGACCATCTGATAGTGATAGACTCTTAGTGTAGTAGAGCATGGTTCACCTACATCTTCATGTAAAATATTCTGGATTTGAAATCATTTACATTTACATTTAGTCATTTAGCAGACGCTCTTATCCAGAGCGACTTACAGTAAGTACAGGGACATTCCCCCGAGGCAAGTAGGGTGAAGTGCCTTGCCCAAGGACACAACGTCCTTGGGCAATGTTATTGTACACCCATGACACAATTCTACCCACAGGTCTAAAACCATTTACTAAAACACTTACGTAAAACACATGGTGACCTTGGACCTGTTCACAGACTTACTATAGTACCACTGCCTTTCTACATTCTTTTCCCATGAGTGCAGTGAGTAAACTATGTGAAAACAGACTAAGGGGGTTCGTTGAATGCTCTATAGGGGGATAGCGCGAGACAAATCTGGCAACCCACTAGAGTTTAGAGATTGGTTCTGCAAATCCTCAAACGTAGCTTGATAGACGTTGATTTTGTGTGAAGGATTTGACTATTTTGTTCCGATAGGCATGACAAGTTTTCTCATAACGCTTCAACAGGTTATTCGCAAGGGCTTGCAAAACAGGCAATTGTAACTGCTAAATGGATTTGTAAATAATTGCTTTATGCCTTAAAAAGCGAGCTTCCTAAACTAGCTAGCTTAGTCTAGCTAGCTAGTTAGCTATTTGCTAGGCTAGCTCGGTACGGATGCAGTGAACTGCAGAGTAGTCCTAGGTAGCTAGCTAGCTCACCGGCTAACGTTAGCTAGCGGCCTTAGAAGAGTTTAGCATCAGTCTTCAATTATGTCCAGCAAACGGGAACAGCAAAGTGGCGGTGGGGTAGGCTCTGTACCCAGCACAAGTAGCAGCAGTACTGGAGACTCTGCCAGCGTCAATGGTGGGAACGGCGTAGCAGGCAGCACAAATGGTAACAATTCTGGAAATGTTGTGCCCACACGTACGACAGCAACAGCTGGTGAAGGATTGCCCGTTCCTGCCCTGGCTGTTCAGTCTTCAAGAGGAGGCTTAGCTTCGTTGAGCCGACCCAGTCCATCCTCGTCCGGTGGAAGCAGAAAACGTTCTCTCTACTCAGCACCTTTGTACAACGGTCTTTTAAATTCATACGAGGACAAAAGCAACGATTTTGTGTGGTGAGTTCTTGTAGTATAAGCTAACGACGTTAGACTGTGTGTAATTGAACATTTGTCTAACATTAGCTAGCTGGCTACAGTTAGCTGGCTGGATCTAGCTAGCTATGTACTATTTTAAAGCTTGTTCGCCACTAACCACCTAGCTAGTAGCTTCAATAGTAAAAAGCAACCAGAAAGTTAGCTTGCTAGCTTACATCTATAGTATAGATAATTTAGTTTCAACCAAGTAGCAAACATTCGTTTTTAACATGTCAAGTGTTTATAGGTAACGTTACCCTTTCTCCATCACAGTCACCAAATGTTGTAGGGTTAGTCCATAGAGGCCAGATATTAAACTTGACGTGCTTTGTTTTTGCAGCCCAATTTGCTTTGAAATGATTGAGGAGGCACACATGACAAAATGTGGACACAGTTTCTGGTAAGCTACGCGTGGGCAGCAAAAAATTGTATCATTAGCACATATTAAACAAGCCAATGGCACGTTTGATTGGAACACAATTACCCCACATCTACCCATGTTTGTTGTCACATTTCTCAAACTTGTGTTGCCTCAGCTACAAGTGCATCCGCCAGAGTTTGGAGGACAGCAACAGATGTCCGAAATGTAACTACATAATAGACAACATCGATCAGCTGTATCCAAATTTTCTTGGTAGGTCTGACACCTTACACAGGCAATGTGGTCATGAGAGGCTGTGCAGATAACTATTCCTAAAGTCTGATTGTACGCTGTGAATTAGAGGTTGTGATAGTCTTCTTAATTAGGTAGTCTTGCAAGTGCTTTGCATCTTTGTTCTGCAATTGTATCAACTCTTATTTCGATGCTTTCTTGCAGTCAATGAGCTTATCCTTAAGCAAAAACAGAGGTCAGACGAGAAGAGGTTGAAGATGGACCATCCTGTAAGTGACACAAGTGTGAACATTAGAAAACACACACACTCAAGTGTGTGTGTGTGTGTAGCTGCACGGTTTTCATTGGGTGGGTTATTTTCTTCTTCTGAAGAATGGAACCAGGTGGCAGGTGTTCCAGGACGTTCTAGGCCCGGAACAAGATAACCTGGATCTCGCCAACGTCAACCTGATGTTGGAGCTACTGGTCCAGAAAAAGAAACAGTTGGAAGCGGTATGGATTATTTACAGGCTGTTAAAGCGTGACATATCTCTTAATGCTTCTTAGAATGCTGGTGGTCTGTTTTACGTTCCTTAGCCTGGTGATTATCTCGCAGATGTTGTTTTACATAAAACCTTTTTTTATCTTATCTGGTTGACATGGTATGGCGTTTGTTGTTCATGTAGGAATCCCAAGCAGCACAGCGTCAGATCTTGATGGAGTTCCTGAAAGAAGCCAGGAGGAATAAACGAGAGGTTTATTTGAGTTTTTCCCCTATATTTGCTAGTTCTGATGTAAGCCCGATGTAATGAAGTAATGTTCAATCATATTGTGTCCTGTGATCTTAGCAACTGGAACAGTTGCAGAAGGAACTGAACTTTCTGGAGGAGGATATCAAACGTGTTGAGGTAAAAATGAAACCTTTTAGAATTGGTTCTTTATCTGGAAAATCAAACGCACCGTTTGGGCAACACAGCCTGCTTGTCTCACTAATGGTGTAGCCAAATCAGATGTTCACCCCTGCAAAATAATGGTTTTCATTTCGAAACATTATTCATGTTTGTCCACCTGAATTCATTTCAGAGCTGAACTCAGGCTTGTGTCTGGTGTGTTTTCTAGGAAATGAGTGGGCTGTACTCCCCAGTGATGGACCTGGACAGCACTGTGCCTAATGTGGAGGCTCCACCTCCTGCTCCCAGGTACAACAATGAGGCTTACATTCATGTGCTGCTCTTAAAGCATTTAGAGGCATATTGAACACATGTATACAAATAAAATACAAGTATATATATATTTGGAATATTATTTGGAATATCGGTGTGTGTGTGTGTATAATAATATTCCTGTATGTCAGATCATCAATGTTGAAGACCTACTTCAATCCATGTAATACCCTTAACCCTTTTACCCTTTTAAGCACAACCAAATAGTGTTAAAAACAAAATCTGAATCTAGATATCTGTAAAGAGTGTATATGAATCTCCCTCATATTAGAGCAAATTACATCATCTGTATCAACCTACCCCTGCCTCTTTCTTTTGCAGTAGTATTATTGATTCCACAGAATACAATCAGCCTCCAGGGTTCGGAGGAGCGGTTCAGGTACATTCCTTCTCTTAATGGTCTCAATTCATATCTTGGTGGATGTTTTTTTTTTTTAAAGAGTTAAGGTTTGTCAAGTATTTTGTCAAGTAGTACTCAATTAGATTTAGAAAAGGTTTTTCTTGCCTATTTGTTTTTAATATATAAACAAAAAAACAAATAGGCAATAAAAACCTTTTCTAAATCTAATTGAGTGTTTGTGCCACTCAGGGTAAGAGGCAGACATGGTACAACAGCACTCTGGCGTCCCGGAGGAAAAGGCTGACGGCTCACTTTGAAGACCTGGAGCAGTGCTACTTCTCTAACAGGATGACACGCATCACAGGTACAACTGCACTCTCCCTGTCCACTCTCCCCGGGGATTTATTAAGACAATACCGGAAAGATGGCACACTATAGCAAAGGTGTATCGGTGAATAGTTTGCCATTGATTTAGTTTTTTCTTCTGCAGATGAAGGCAGGAATCTGAATCAGCTGGATGATTTCATGGAGTGTCTGTCCAAGTTCACCCGCTACAATTCAGTACGGCCACTGGCCACTCTGTCCTATGCCAGTGACCTCTACAATGGCTCCAGTATTGTCTCTAGGTATTCAGTTAGTTTGACTGTTATCATCCACATTGTGATGCCTACTTTGACCAGCATAGGGTAGTCTTCTCATATCATCACTGGCTGGTTCTGTTCTGCTGTATGTAGTCTCCCTTGTCAGAGTCATGAAAGAGTTACTGTCAAAGCACCTCTGTCTTCCCCTTCTCTTTGCAGCATTGAGTTTGACCGAGACTGTGATTACTTTGCCATCGCGGGTGTCACCAAAAAGATCAAAGTGTTTGAGTATGGCACAGTGATCCAGGATGCTGTGGACATTCACTATCCCGTCAACGAGATGACCTGCAACTCCAAGATCAGGTCATTTCTATTTTCGACTCGTCTTCTCCAGCTTGCATATAGTGTCTGGTATAGCTTCCTCTTTGTGAACACAAACACTCACACACTATGTATATGAGTATGTCTGAACTGAGAGCTCCCATGCCTGTGTCTGCTGGCCCTAACTGACCTCCCCCTCCTGTGTGTAGCTGTATCAGCTGGAGTAGCTACCATAAGAACCTGCTGGCCAGCAGTGACTATGAGGGCACAGTCATCCTGTGGGACGGCTTCACCGGACAGAGGTCCAAAGTCTACCAGGTAAGATACTGTGGGTAAAAATGACTAAATGTAAATGTGAACTCCTCACTGGCCTTGAATATTTCAATGATTTTACTCATAAAATATCTGTGCTTGATGGATCTTGCCTGGCCTTATGGAACCACTTGGATCATTGTGATGACTCAAATCCCCACCTGGCATTTGACACTGGGGAGACTCAAGCATCGATGTTGAGTTGATTACAAATATTCCTTGTGCTGTAGTACAATCAAGCCCAGTCGCTGGCCCGCACCCAAAATTGTTCCAGTGAATGTGACTGGAATTGAACGTGTGTGATACTCTGTCCTCAGGAGCATGAGAAAAGATGTTGGAGTGTCGACTTCAACTTGATGGACCCCAAACTTTTAGCCTCTGGCTCGGATGACGCTAAAGGTAACAATTAAAGAAGAGGTGTTTTAAAGTACATCGATAACCAATTTGTCTAGCTGGTTGAAAAAGAACGACGTTGCCACGAGCTGGAACAGTGGCGAGTCTGGATTTGGACCTCACTTGTGCTGCTTGATTTTCAGTGAAGCTGTGGTCGACCAACCTCGACAACTCAGTTGCCAGCATCGAGGCCAAGGCCAACGTGTGCTGTGTCAAGTTCAGCCCCACGTCCAGGTACCACTTGGCCTTTGGATGTGCCGGTACGTCCTCCGTTGACCTGCTTCCTCTTACCTAACAGAAGCCACGCGTGCAGGGGCCTTTGCCCTTGCTTCAGAGCGCAGAGCGACGGCAAGAGATTCATGTGTTGTGGGTGTTCCTCCACAGACCACTGCGTCCACTACTACGATCTCCGCAACACTAAGCAGCCCATCATGGTGTTCAAAGGCCACAGGAAGGCCGTGTCCTACGCCAAGTTTGTCAACGGCGAGGAAATAGTCTCCGCGTAAGTTACCGTGGTTACACGACCGTAACGGCGACCTCGTAATGAGTTGTCCGTTTTACGCAGGCGGCCCCCTCCCTTTGTTGATGCTGTACACGTTGCTACGTGGTCGCCCTGACGAGAGGGGAGCCCAGTGTGACTGTGTCTGTGGTCCCCAGCTCCACAGACAGCCAGCTGAAGCTGTGGAACGTCAACAAGCCGCACTGCCTTCGCTCCTTCAAGGGACACATCAACGAGAAGAACTTTGTGGGCCTGGCCTCCAACGGAGACTACGTGGCCTGTGGTGAGTGCGAGGAGCGGGCCGGGGGTCCTCTCCGACTCTAATCTGTCAATCTGTGTGTGTGTGTTTGCTTACCTGTCTGTTTGTCCATCCTTCTGTTTCAAATGCTGAACGCGCTTGTTGCCTCTGCTGATGATATCCTGTCTCCCCCCGCCCCCCTCGCAGGCAGTGAGAACAACTCTCTTTACCTGTACTATAAGGGCCTATCCAAGACCCTGCTGACGTTCAAGTTTGACACTGTTAAGAGCGTTCTGGACAAGGACAAGAAGGAGGACGACACCAACGAGTTTGTCAGTGCCGTGTGCTGGAGGGCTCTGCCTGACGGGGTGAGGCTCACAGCAGGCCAGGCCAGGGCTGCGCTTCCCGATAACGATAGATCGTAGCAACGATCGAGCGAAATAACAAAACCATCGATATTTCTTGCATTTTCCAAACATGCTCGTAAAGGAGTAGGATAATCTATGCGCTTTCAAGAGCTACGCATTTTCAAGAGACACTTTAGCTACTGTGTCTTTGGGAACGGCCCGTAAAACTACGATTCGTCGTACGATGGATTCTACGATCAACTTAGGCTTACGACGCTTTTGGGAAACGCAGCCCTGGCTGACACTTCTCCTGGGTAGAGCAGGAGAGGGCTTGCAGCTATGTTTTGTATTTTCTTTAGGATATTTATTGTATATGATTTTTTGTGTGTGTGTCTCATGTTTTCTTGACCATCTTATCCTTCAGGAGTCGAACGTACTGATTGCTGCGAACAGCCAAGGGACAATCAAGGTTTGTGTGGCTTTCTTGTGTTGTCTTTTTCCTCAGTAAGTGTGTTCTGCCTCACGCAGGATGTGTGTGGGGGTGGTTCTGTGGGTTTAGTGTATGTGTGAGTCCATTTGCGTTCATGTGTGCACTTTTGAAAGTTTGCAACAGAATTCAGCCTTGGGGAAAAAAGAATGGAGGCTGTATTCCTCTCTGATCAAGTGCCTTTTATGCCCATTTAGGTGCTTGAGCTTGTTTGATGTTCCGGCCGAAATCTTCTTCAAAGCCTGGTAGACATTTTGAGACGCTCCTTTTTGTGATTCATGGAGAATCCATTTCTAGGTGCTTCAAGGCTGGGCTTTGAGTAGAGCCATGGTCAGGACCTGAGGAACTGGTGGAGCTCATATATCCAGCCCAACTCTGAACTCCTTTGATTTTAAGGGGCGATATTCTTTGTGAAAAGACTGAACATCCAACGACTCTAGGACTGTGGGTGATGTACGTGTGTTTCAGAGCAACACTTGAGTAAGAATACCCTTTCTGCACAAACTAGTGGAGGAGTTTGTCTTTTCAAAGCCGCTTTTTTGAATAAAGACACAGTATATTGACTATTAGAACATCTCTTAATGTTTCGATGAGGTTACGTAAACCATGTCTTGTTCTTTTTAAAATAAAAGTGCTACACACTGTCAGAGGTACATCCAGAGAGAAGCTACCTTGCATTTTTATGAAAAGGCCAAAGCACAATACATACAAATCGAATGCAAAACAACTTTGTATGAATGCTGTTTGAGCCCGTCATGTGTATCTGTCGTGTTATTATTGGTGTTTGTTTTTGGCCACTCTCTCCTTTGTTCTGGGTGTTTGAGGACTGGCAACCACTTTTTAACAGTTCTAACTTTTAATCCACTAATCAGATTTGCGACCGTATGGTTAAACATCAAGAATCTAATAAAGATTTATTAGAGGAACTTTCCGGAAGCTACGTGCTGCCCCACACTTGGTAACATTTCCCAACCCCTTCTCCATCTCTGTTCTGTAACGTCACATAATTTCTACTAGACAGTATGAATCATGTCTCCAAAATAGGCCTTTTTTAGAAGGTCAAGTTGCAGGTTGCAACACTCAAACACAGTGGATTTGCCAGACAGTCGAGACATACCTATTTTATGATACATGAACAAGAGAGATGTTTTGTATTTGTATACCTGAATAAATTATTTGCAAAGCAATTATCTTTTGACTTTTATCGAGTTGCCTGACACAATATTTATGTCAGGCAATTATTATACATATTTTTGTATCTGCTCCAGATTCACTGGCATTCTAAGCTCACCACTAGGAAGTGTCCATGTTATACACACAGTGAACACTTGGTGTCCTCTGTGTGCCTCTAAAAAACACATTCTTTCCTCTGCCAGGGATATAATTATCCTGGTCCAGAGCTTAGAAACCTAGCTACAGATTATGATGCTTGGCTAGGTTTTCTGCTGGTATTATGGCTTGCAACCTGTACACGGCCAGTCCATTCTGTCATTATTTTGTGCTACGGCTGTAAACCCAATGCCCCTTCAGTAATAGCTTGCCAATGCCAGACACTCTCCCTCTGACACCATGGTAACAGCCTCAGACCTGGTTTCTGAAGTAGTTCCATAAGACCCACACTTTGGTGAGGACCTGGTTTCTTAAGTAGTTCTACAAGAGACCAAATATATTGGTGTAGACCAGGTTTTACGAGTAGCCATAAAGACATAAACACACAAAACATTTGGCGTCTGGAGTAGCTCTACATTTGGAGCCTTTGTTACAGCACCTTTGGCCATTTTTAAACCACGTTCTCAATACAGCACCACTAACTGCATCTTCAGAACCAAGGTAGCTGTTGATTTCTTTATCTAAGCAGTTCTTCTCCCTATTTTTTTCAAGTGCTTCAGTTTAATCTTGGCGCCAAGGCTTTAACCCTAACATGACCAGTTGTTAGATATAAAATAGTAATTCATATCACACAATGACATGGTTGGGTCTCTGCGTCATATGAGGCCACTGCAAATAAAGCTCCATATCCATTGTCTGGGCACGCATTCATACTCCCTGTACAAAGCTAAGGAAAGAGGTTGCTATGTTGAAGTTGTGAATGTCATGTGTTTGTGTTTTATCATTTGTGCCAAGTCTGGTTGCCTCCATGTCGGCATGCTGTCTTCCTTCATGGATGGAGTGATGCCTGTGATGAAGTCCAAGTTTCTAACTACATGATAAGATGGCAACTGGCTGGGTCAGGGAAAATTATTTTATAATAAAAATAATATTATATTTTTTGTCTGATATGGAAACAACCCTCCTGGCTTGCCATAGGTTTGATTGTTCAGATGCGTTGTGTTCCTTAGTGTTATCTGTGTGAAGGTTAGCGATGTGAATCACTCCGCAATTTGGATTTGTGTTTTTGTCTTTTGTAATTTCTTGCTGAGCGCATCTGCCTTCAGCTCAAATAAACAAACAAACTCCCTTGCATTCCAATCAGTCTCACTGTCAGTGTATGTGTGTTCTAATCACATTATTCATTTGCCAATTACCGTTCAGCAAAAGACAAATTTCCACAGCCATTTATGAAACCATTATGCATGTGGAGTGCTAAACACATTTCTCGAGCAAGACAATGAAGCAGTCATCATCACAGTTATTAGACTGTAAACCTTCAGACTCATTCCAAGGAGTTTAATTGGCTCCACGTTCATTTTTCTTTACCTAACCTTGAGGACAATGGACAGGAAGGCTCCTCAATCAGCCCACATTCAATCAGCCTGTCATTCTGTCCCCACTGTCATTTTCACCCCAATCTCCCAGCCCTCTCTCCCTTGAAGAACCAGAGGTGCTTTTACAATAATTTCCTCCGGCGGCCCTTCTCATTGTGTCACACTGACTCACGGACCTAGCCTTAACGGAAAATACCGTCATTGTCCTCTCTGAAAACCCTTTGTGTTCTGCTCCTGGATGCAGAAATGACTACCACCTTCTCTCTCTGCAGTCTCCTCCAGATTGCCCTCACACACTACCTACCTATTAGTGTGTACCCAGTCCCCTTGTATAGATGCTCGACAGGCCAATCAAAACAGCTGCAGCTGTGCTTCCTGTCAAGGGCATGTATTTTCAATTTGCCCTCAGAGATGGGCTACAATGTGTTTGTGTTGTGTCTTGAGGTTGAGACCCAATGCTCTTGTTTGGTGAAGTTGAACAACTTTAAGCATTGTGTGGTGATATGTGATTCGGGCGAAGCATGGTTGCGAGCGTCGAGTGTTCATGACCTTTCTCAACCTCGCAAGCCTCCTCTTTACTTTTCACAGAGACAGCGGTATCTGAAGGAGGAAGGACAACAAAGCCCTCGTGAGGATTCTCGTTTGCTTGTCACTGTTGTCAGTAATACTAATCGTATGATAATGCACAGATAACATCATCCTACCGGATCAGAATAATGCATTCAGAAACTGCTTTTCTACTGTTGTCATCATCCCAGGATCAGGTGCCCGTGTTTGCTGCGAGCACAATAAGAATATGAGGGAAGGATGTGCTGACTGAGAGATTTCAAACCACAAATCAAATCAAATTTATTTGTATAGCCCTTTTTACACGCAAGCATGTCACAGAGGGCTTCACATATGCCCATAGAACTGCCCCTCAACCAACCTAAACCCTCAAGGAAGACAAGGAAAAACTCCCAAAAAACTCTCAACAGGAGAAAAAAATGGAAGAAACCTTGGGAGGAGCAATTCAGAGAGGGATCCCCTCCTCCAGAGACGGTTGGTGAGAGAGAGGAGCAGAACACAGGCTAAACATAGTCATACAGTGTCGATGGGTTTTTAAAACACCAAAATCCATTGTTCAACTTTATAGATGTAGGACAGGACCGGGAGACTCGCGACCAGGTCCAGCCTTGGCTGACCGACGACCAGGCAGGTGCTGACAACTCAAACCCCCCACACCACAAGGGATGTGTGTGGGGGGGGACAGAGAGAGGAGAGCAGGGATTAGAGAATGCCAGGAGCAGCTAACAGTTACAGTCATAATAGAATGAGATCCCCACCGGTCAAGTGTGGACTGGTGCAGCAATTTAACAGAGCAAAAAAGGGGAATTTGATGCAACCCCACACACCAAGACAGCGACAGCCCCCCTCATTTGGAACATGAAATCTGTTCCAGGGGAAGAGAACTCTAAAATAAGTTATACTTATAGAATAAGGATGGAAACGTCCCCCGTTGCCTCCAACTAGTAACATACTTACCTTTAACAGTCGTAGAATTGACTAAACAATAACGTTTTTAACCTAATTTTAAATGTCGAAACAGTATCAGACTCCTTAATTGAGACGGGTAATTTGTTCCAGAGAAGAGGTGCTCTATATGAGAACGCCCTACCTCCAGCTGTTTTTTTCTTAATTTTGGGAACCACCAGATAGCCGGCATCTTGAGATCTAAGTGTCCTTGCGGGGCAATAGGGTGCAAGGAGACCGGAGAGGTACAGTGGTGCCAATCCATGCAGAGATTTGTAGGTTAGTAGTAGAACTTTGAAGTCAGCTCTGGCTTGGATAGGGAGCCAGTGTAGAGAGACAAGAGTAGATGTTATGTGATCAAACTTTCTTGTTCGGGTCAATAGTCTAGCAGCAGCATTTTGCACCCGCTGTACATTTTTTAATTTTAAATTTGTAAATCACATATTCATCAAACCGCGGTCGGTCGGCAGCATACTGACAAGGGCTGAAGGACGTTATATTTGTTGTGTCATAACGTTCCTCTACACCCAGATACATTTACGCGTCGTGCCACATAATAAAATAGGAATGACGTTCGCCAAAATAAGTGGGGTGGCAGAGCCCAATACAGCGAGTAAACTTATCTTCAGCTTGAAGCTGAGTATTGGAAGCTCTCTGAAGGGTTCAGTCAACCCCACCCTCTCAGCAACTCTTCTTATGTTCCCTCCCGGTTCTATGCCAGCTTGAGGGAAACACATGCTGATGATAGTGCAGAGGCAGAGAGAGAGAGGCGCAGAGAGAGGGAGAGGTACAGAGAGAGAGAGGCACAGAGAGAGGGAGAGGCAGAGAGAGAGAGGCACAGAGAGAGGGAGAGGCCGAGAGAGAGGCACAGAGAGAGGGAGAGGCACAGAGAGAGAGAGGCACAGAGAGAGGGAGAGGCAGAGAGAGAGGCACAGAGAGAGGGAAAGGCACAGAGAGAGAGAGGCACAGTGAGAGGCAGAGAGCTAATGAGAGGCAGAGACAGTTAGCAGGGTTCCTCTGGATTTTCATTTCGATAATTGACTAGTCATTTGGATCCTCAATTAATAATTACATACTTCAGGCCAAGTGTTAATGGCAAGCTCCAAAAGCAATTTGCCAAAAAACAAATGCTGCTTTGTGGTTACCTTCTGTACAATCACCCCAGAAAGTTTATGGAACACTGAAGGGCAACAGTCATACACACGGTATGTCTGTCCTGTCACACTAGGATGTGAGATGTCAGTAGAAGTCCGCCACAACTTGTCAGTAGTTGGTGACACAGTACACAGTGCTGCGAGTCTCGCGACTGTGTTGATGTTGAACAGTCAGTTGTGAGGAGGAAAGAGGAAGCCTTAATGAGCCATGTCTTTTCACCATCATTCCCTCTGTCACGGGGATAAGATCCAGTAAGCGCTGGATCTGGCCGCGTTTCTAGGGTGTGTGGTCTCGTTTCTGCCTGGGATCATGGTGGTTTGTGTTTAACTCTGGCTGTGGTGTCAGAACGGGTGTGTGTTAATGTGTGTGTGTGTGTGTGTATGCCAGTAAGCCAGCACACCCAGCTGCCGGGCATGGTCTCGTCAGCTGGCGGTAGAACTGCCTCTGTTTATGCATCCTGCTCTCCCAACAGCTCTCCCAGCCAAACAAGGAATTGGATTTGATGGAATTTTTTTGTTGTTGAAATGTGCTGTCTTGGGTGCCCTGTGTTCTACTTCCCAGGGCTGCTATGTGCTTAGCACAGACCTTATCTGATGAGACAGGAAACTGAGACTGATGGGATTTGAACCTTAGGGGTTCCAGCTCCAGCGGTCCAGCACTAAACTGTGTTAGCATGCTAAACTCAAGCCTAGGCACCCCAAGGATGTGTGTGCGAGAAAGAGCCTGTCATGAAGTCTGCCTGTTTGAGCGTCATTAACCAAGGTCACACTGGGGTTTTTTTCCCCTGTGCTGTCCTCTCCCAGGTCACGGAAGCAGCATAATGAGTCCCTATTACCATCTCTGGCTGCACTGTCAGGAGACACGCTCTTCCAGCCCAGCATGGGGCGATCAAACCTGGGTGTGTGTGTTGGTGTGTGAGAGAGATTTGGTGAGAGTTTAATTGAGTTTTCCCCCCTCATCTGAGAGTTCCCCCCCAGGAGGTTTGCGCAGTCCTCTGACGTGTGGTTGATAAACCGGAGACGTGGCGTGCGGCTGCCGGCTTCCTGCGCACGCCTGCTGTACATCCCAGGCCTCCGTTGATAAATCCTGTTTTTACCAACTCAGAAGTGCTCCGTGTGGGTGGGTGTGTGCATGTGTGTCGGTGCTGTGCTCTCCATGAGATGTTGTATGTCGTTTGGCAGACGTGTGAGTAAGCCACCTTTTTCTCTGGTTTCTTTCTGCATTTTTAGCACAAGCACTAGAGGCTGGGAATCTTAGATAAGACTTTCAGCGCATGTGTACTTTCAGATTACACGTGTTTTGAGGGCGGGGCGTGTGATCACTGACAAGTTGTGTCCTGTTGGTGGGGATGATTCAAGAATGGCTAAAGCACCGAGAGTGTGTTATCAACAGGCAGCAGGATGGGCACTTGCATATTGCATAATTGGTTTCCCATTTCACTAAAACCAGTCATTTTATATTCATATGCAGGGCAGGTAGAAGATTAAACTGCATCCTGTATCCCCTATTTAGACTCCTAAGCCCATCTTTGACTTAACCGTATAACCTGAAGGAATCTGCAGAATTTTTGCTACTTTATTCGATTGCCGCCACGGGCTATGAACATTAATGGAATAGCAGTCAGAGAGACAGCAGAACCACAGGATTCAGCCTAATCCAGAAAGAAAGAGAAAGCCATACAGAGAGAAATGGAAGGAGAAAAAGTTAATGACGTACCTCCTCAATCAAAATTCCGAACTCTTTCCCAGAAAAAGTTAAAGGCTCCCAGAACACCATTGTTTTAGTATTCTGAATGACTAAAACTCTTGTTTTGACACTCCGTCTTCCGGTATATCTGTTGGTCTGTCTATCCCCTAGTTCCTGTCATAAGTGTCATAATGTCTCACCGCCTGCCCGCCCTAGCCACAAGGTGCCAATGACTCTCCCTATCTCAGTCTGTCAAGTAGATGGGCAGCTAGGGGCCCCTGATTGATGGGCTCCTTTCTACATCTGGGGGAAGAGCGACCAGTGTGGAGGGCACTGTGTTGTATCTCTCTGGGGCAGATTTGACTCCTATCTGCAAGGTACCAGCCATGGCCATTATCCTAATGGCGGAGGAGCTAAGAGGAGAAAGACAAAAATGGTCCATCATGCAGGAAAGTGGAGGTGCAGGAGAGCTTATCACATTTTCTCAAGATCATTCTGTGCCACTGGCAAAACAGGATTTTTTTGTAAGTATTCTTTGGACATCCTTGACAAATGTAACGGCAAATAAATTCCCAGTTTCCATGTTAAGTTAACAAATTCTCAAATTATAGTATTACCAAATGAAGCATTTCTTGGTAAGTGAAACTTCTGCAACATGCTTTATAAAATGTGTCCCAGTTAAAGTCAGACCTGGTAGGTCATGTTTTTTTATTGTCCGCTGTACATTCCAGAGGAAGTTAATTACTGTCCTATCAGCTTCAGCATGGATCAATACACGTCTAAAATGGCTGTCTGACAGAGGCAGCACAGTAACAGAGCACTACAGTCCTCATTAGCTGACCTTGGGGCTACTGATCAAGGTCACTGCATCGACAAGGGCAGAGTCGTGCCGGTGGGCAAATAGGCTTACAGCTGAGAGCTCTGCACATAACTGTCATTCCATTAGCCGATGCCAGAACACAGATCACGAAACCTACCACACCCACGCATGCACCCACACATGCATGTACACACACACACACTTATAGTCATACACACACATACACACACGTGCACACAAACTGTTTGCTTTGCTCACCACTAGGACAGTTGTTAAGAGTACATTTTAAAAGCTCTAACTGATAAAAACAGGCAAAAATTAGATTTAGAGAGTTCAATAGAGCAATAGAGTGACTATGCACTTTCAAGTCACATACACGTATACACACACATGCAATGATATTTATGTGGGTAGTCACGTCAAGGTTAGCGTACAGTTAGAGGGTGGAGGGATGTCATATCTGATGCCACCCAGCAGCTCAGTGTCCAGATTAATCACCTCAGAGTGACACGTGAGAGCAGATGGGCTGGTAGGATGTGCCCCTGGATGACCACTTCACGGTCATTTAGTTTGTCTTCTTTTTTTTTTTTTTTTACAATTCTCCTTTATTAGATTGATTGGTTTGAAACACAAAAAGAAGGGTAAACAATGCCCCGGTCCCACACCCCAAACTCCCAAGTGTCCAACTTACTATAAGTGTGGTCTTTTCCTGAAAATACCAGCTGTGAAATAGGATCATTAGAAATAGAAACAAATAGACACTGGTGAAGAGTTAAAAGTAAATATTGTGTACTTGTGTGGCGATTGATGCTGATTCATGGAAATGCATATAAAATGATGCAATCTTTGTGCTTTTCCTTTGTTAATAAAACCCTAAGATAACTGATAGCGCATAGTAGCGGCAGTGATGGCATATCTGACATACCCATAAATTGGACCATTGGAATATTTTGTAGATACCGTAACCCCCAGTGATTGTTAGAAAACATGAATTATTCAAAGTTTAATGGACTGTGTACCAGTTCCCTGATGGTATCTTAAGTCTGGGTTGCTTAATACTCAATTTCTCCCCTCAACCATATCCCTTTCTGAACAAGCGTGCTTATTAATGGAGAATTTACTCTCTCACCAATGTTGTAAATCCTATAAACATCTTCCATTAAATATTCATGAAGAGAACCTTTTGTGTCTCAAAGAAGAATCTTAAAGACCTGGAATTCAGGATGAGATATTGTAGGCTAACAGATGTTTTAGTTGAAGGATTTCACTCCGGTATGCCTAATTGAAAACCAATGAGAGTTGCCCTCCAAACACTTCAGAGAACATTGGTTTAATAGCCTGCCCTGGAGATGGAGAGGAACTTAGTTTGAAGAAAGTACCCATCTGTCTATGACTTGAATGTTCACATTGCAAAGATTCTGAGGATATTTTGAAGTGGTTGACCAAAGTATATCGATAGGCAGAGGCATTCAGTACTGTTTTGCAGGATACTAGTTACCATCTCAAGTGAACATAGGCTGCACATTAGGATATTTACCTCTATACTCCTTCCCTTTTACAGCTATTGGTTCTAATCTAAAGGTGGGTAGGGGGAAACAACATCTCATTCTTATTACAGAACAAAACTGACAAGCAGTTAGCTAGCTAATGTTGCACTTGTAAAGCAATTGAATTCCACTGCAACCGAGATAGTGTCTGTGTATCTGTGGCAGTCCTGCAACAGTGAAGAACAGCTCATATTGATTCAGGGGACATTAAGTTGGACAAGAATGCCTGGTATCGACCTAGTCTTTTGGGGAAAGCCAGTTACCACGTCTGACATGCATCCAGCCTGCTGCTCCATTGGTTACTGATAAGGACAGGCAGAAACCGAACCTTCTGGCTAAATGGAAGAGTGAAAAAAGCTATTTTTTTTCACACTGCCTACCCCTTTTTAAAACAGGAAATAAATAAGACAATACAAATCAAGAAACTGCTAAAACATAGCAATTGTGTCAGATGATGTTTTGCACTGGACCAGACTGGAGATGGTTGTTGGTGTACATCAGTCTCATTGTGTATCCAGGAAGACCTAAGGCTGAAGGAAGGTGTTAATAGTTACTAAAGGGTGACCCATTTAGCACACTTTTATCCAAAGTGCCATACAAATAGTGCATGTAGAAAGTACAGCAGAAGATGTATTTAGTTTAACCCAAAAAAGGTTAATAAACAAACCCACAAGAAACAAAAACAGAAAAGTAGGCTAGGGTATGTTTGCACAACTCTTTTATCTTACTTTCAGCCCCCCCCCTCCATAGATTGCGGGGGGAAATCTAGCCTGCAAGGATTTTATCACTTCAATGTAAACATAAAAGTTTATGATCCTCAGAAGATACCCCTCATTGTCTCCGTAAGTGAGCTGAGGTGCCCTAGACAGTCTGCACCAGCTCCTCTAGGGCAAAAAACAAGCCTTGAATTTCCTAGCTCCCCAAGGTGAATTTAGTTACTGTTACCATAAAATATGGATCTACAGCATGCACACTATGCAGTCTGAGAAGAATAAATACCATTTGAACCAGTATATTTTTCTGTGTGAAATCCAAATGACAGCTCTCCAACTGATCAAAACAACGGGAAGGTAATGGAGAGGTTCTGTCAGAAAGGAGAAGAAAAGGAAGCAGTGCTATTAAAGGAGAGATATAAAGATGATTAGTTTGAAGAGCGAGAGAGAGAGAGAGAGAGAGAGAGAGAGAGAGAGTGAGAGAGAGAGAGAGAGAGAGAGAGAGAGAGAGAGAGAGAGAGAGAGAGAGAGAGAGCGAGAGAGAGGAATGTGAATCTGTCACAGTGTCTATTTGTTTCTATTTCTAGAGAGCTAAAAGCTGAGGGGATAATCTTCTTCCTCCATTGTTTGGCATTTAACATGAGTGGAAAGTTAATGTAGTGAGAATGACAAAATGTGCACAGTGAGGACAGAAAACAACAGGTGAAGGTTGTGCTATTGGCGAACAAACAGAAAAGAGTGGGCCTGGGGTATAACGGTCTGACCCAAGCAAGTTACCACAGGACGTGACATCACATGGTGCAGGCTTTCTGTGAGGGCTGTGTTAGAAGTGTACATGACCCAAGGCTGTCGCTACGCGGGGAGAGGTGGATATGACTGACGGGGCCCATAGCTTGGAGGGGGCCCATTACTGTGTGGGTTTTCATGTCTGTAGTAACTATTTGTTGATTAAATCAATATTTCAAACCAAAATAATACACTTGCGGAAAAATATAGCATTCGCACTTTCAAAATTAAATTAGTAACATCCAATGTTTATAGGGACGGTTGGCAACTTTTCCATCGTTATATTGTTGCACCTTTATTTTTGGTCGTTGTTTTGAAAACGAGTTACTTGTGATACCACCCCAGGTGTCCTTGCTTGCTGACACCGTTTTGCCAGATGAGAACATCACATGCTGACATGGACTCAAGGCTAAAGATCAACTCATAAACACATCTGAACGTGTGAATTATAGGCTACCCTCAATATTGCCTGTGAGGATATCACAGCTAGTTTCCCCACCGCATCCCAGGGATAGCACAGCTCTATTATACTAATGACAGCTGTAGGAAGATTGGCGCCACGGGGGCTCCATTCTCAGGTGTTGCGCAACCTCGGTACCAACCTCCTTCAATCAGCCCATCCATCTGTTTGGAGGGGAAAAAAAGAGACGCTTAAATCTGCTGCTTTTCAAATTGCTCATTTCTCTGTATTTGTCATCTTGCTCAGCCTCAGTCTGTGATCTCCTAGATGGGTCCCTGGAGTTGGCGGTTTGCCCTACCTCCAGACTGAGATTCCAAAGGGTGTCATTATATGGATGAGTTTGGCGAAAAGTGCAGAGATTTGATTAGGGTACGTAATGTACTGCCCTCTCACATATACAATGTAATAGATAAGTAGGTTAAGTATTATCGTTCGAGGCAATGACCTGGGGCAGTTTCTACAGTGGTTGACTGTGAACTGTACATTGGCCACGTTGCAATGTATACTACGTTCTGGGTCAAGACAGCCAGTGGAAGAATATATTTACAGTATATTGCAGTTTTTCCACTAACTTCCTCCTGTCCGATTTGCATGTGAATGCCATTTCTATGTGCCAAAAACAGGAACCTTTCACCCTCTCAAAGAGAATGAAATATCTTCATAAAGACACAGTGTGGCGCAGAGGTTGAGATTGGCATGCATTTGCAGTCTGCCACTGTCCTGCTGGTATGACCCCAACTCATCACCTCCATGCAGTAGAACCTCTATGGCCCTGTCAACTGATAATTGAGAGGATGTGTGGCGGTAGGTGATTTGCATTACAATAACTCCATCTCTTAATTGCTCAAGAAGCCATGTTCATGTTTTATGAAAAGTAAAGTATAAAAGGCAATATTTTAATGACTGCTTACAGAGTAGAATGTAAAGTTGTGCATGTGTGTCTATGTGTGTGTGTGTGTGTGTGTGTGTTTGTGTGTGTGTGTGTGTGTGTGTGTGTGTGTGTGTGTGTGTGTGTGTGTGTGTGTGTATGACCGGTGCCAAAGGGGAGACAGGAAGTCAATTGCATTATTTCTTGTGTTCCAAAAGTACTGCATGTGCTCCCTGTATTCACACTTTATATTCATAAAAACAAGAACCAGATTCCTGCTAGTACCTCCAAGCATAGCAGCCATTATGAGTCTAATCAGAATGGCTGTAATGTTTCTGTTGCCTAATCTCAGCTAATGGACTACATTTGAGAATGTTTATTGGTAACAAACAAATGGACTTCACGTGCAGATTCCGTACAGTGAATGATAGCACGACTTAGAGAGCACAATCCAAACATCTATCACCAGCAGTACCTTGCTTAGACAGTATCCTTTACCAGCCTTACCACATCCTATCCTTTCCATAGCTGCATACCTTGCTCCCCAACTCTGCCTGGAAATGCCGACTGTATTCCCTGGACTCTGTGTGGCCCGTTAGTGGATTGCCGGAGATAATTGGATTATTGGCATTCTCAAATCGGAATGTGAAACAATGGGAAAACCTATTGATTATGCTCAGCCTTTTTATCACCAGTCAGCACGGCACAAAGGCACATTTGAAACCCCTGAAAGTAAGCCACTGTGTTGTCCCTGCCTGCATGCTGGCTGCCAGGGAGAATGGTTACCTGCTTCCATTACTCTTGTGACGCCCTTGGTCCTTTATGAGATTAGCTGAGCTTTTGTACATTCAGAAATGCTACGAGTCCGGACGCTTTGTGGGGCCAGGCTTTTGATGTGTGTTGAGAAAAAGAGTTCAGTCCTTCCTGGAGCATTGTTGGACTATGCTTTACAGCTTCCAGGGACGTGTTTTCTCGGGCAGCTATGGGAGCAGATACAGTCTTTGTCATGTAAATGACAGCGGCCACATGCAAAGCACTGTTTTCTAAAGGATACAATATTCAGATGCGCTCATGCGTTGTATTTCACTCTCTGTCTAATGTAGGTCTTCTACGGGGCTTTGTTGTATATGAAAAAGCGACTCTTATTCACAGCGATTTAGATCTTTATTTCACATCTTACATTATTCCATTATTCGAGGAAGCCTAAAAATCAAGCATTTCATTGCCAATAAATGTGTTACACCTAAGTGTACACCTAACAATAAACACAATCTGAAGACGCCCATGCTCTTTTAACATCCTCGAGTTTCCCCCCAAGTTGGTCTGAGCATGCTGCTACCTCAGCATGCTGATGTTTAAAGTTTGATGCCACATTAGTCACCGTGTACAGTATGTTGTGCGATAGTCAATCATGGACGGGGCCCTGACCTGTCATGTCTGCCTGTAACTCAATCAGTAGCACAGGCAGGAGAGGACAGGAGAGGGGAAGAGAGGGGAGGAGGAGAACAGGCCAAGGCCCAGGGCGGAACACCCTGCTGCAAATCTGTCTATCCACGGGCTCACGGAAATCCACAAGTCAATGTCTCTCAGTGAGCTGAGCTCGGTGTGTCTAAGTCTCAAGTCGTGTGAGACTGTTTCATATCGATATCTGCCACATGTCTGTGTAGCTAGTTAGGCACATTGGTTCATTAAAAGCTGTGAAGCTGTTGTTCATAAAACAATAAGCTGAACGAGGCACGAAAGACTTCAAATGCAAATCTTTGTACGTTTGCCTGCCTTTTTGTCTCACAAGTGCAGGTGTGACTGTATTTATCTGCATTTTAATAATGTTGATATCCTAGCCTCGAAACGTCACTTCAGTAACATCAGTTGTCTTGCTCTTTTTTTTACACAAGTGTCATGTTTGTTTTGTTTACCTAAAAATACTGCTAATGGCTATCCAACCTCCTCATCTAGGCCATCCGTCAACTGTATAGGACATAAACACAGCTCTCATACAGACAATACGTCTTTTGCTAAGAAACCCAACCCTGGGATTCCTTTGAAAAAGGTCCTGCAGGTTAAGTATAGGCTGAGCTACAATTTTGAGTCTTTGTCAAGGTTTTTATCAAGCACTGATGCACCTCTTTGTTGCCTTATGTTTTCACAAAGGCCGCCTGCACATACCAATGTTTTTGTTATTTTTTTGTGTTTAGCCCTCCATCACGTAAACCCAGCTGAAACCCTGTAAAAGATGAAACCCCAGGCCCCAGTGCCCGACCTCCTCCATATCTACCCATACCTGTCTCTGGCTCCTCTCCTCAGCATGGGCGTCAGCGGCAGTAGCAGCATGAGAAACGGCCAGTAGGGGCTGCACTAGCAGAGGAACAGCACAGAGAGGGAATACAATGAGGAAGAGAGAGAGAGAGAGAGAGAGAGAGAGAGAGAGAGAGAGAGAGAGGGGGGGGGACGGAGAGAGAGGGAGACAGACATGGGGGTGTGAGTGGTAGGTGTTAGAGAAAAAAAAGGAGGGCAGAGGGAAACACACAGAGAGAGAGATAGAAAGAGAATGAAGAGCGAGGGAAAGGGAGAGAGAGAGAGAGAGAGCAGCACTCACATTGCCCTGGCTTCTTCTCCACTCCACAGCAGCCGTTGAGAGAGGCGGAGAGCGGAGGAGAGCGAGCGTCAGAGCGCTGGAAGCAGCAGGGCCACAGAGCACTTGGCTCAGAAATCAATGCACCGTCGCTAGAAGACGCCGCGAGAGTGAGGAGACTTTTGGAGATCAGTGTGCACTGAGAGAGAGAGAGAGAGAGAGAGAGAGAGAGAGAGAGAGAGAGAGAGAGAGAGAGAGAGAGAGAGAGAGAGAGAGAGAGAGAGAGAGAGAGAGAGAGAGAGAGAGAGAGTGAGCAGCGCACATTGGTGATAGAGAGAGAGGGACATCAGGGAGAGAGGTTTGAGAGACAAACTGAGGCACATTTGAAACCATCCACCTGATTCCTCAACCTGGGTAAGTTATACTGCATGTCTCTGTTGTGCGGAGCAGTGTCGGAATTAACTGCAGGCATGTGTGTGCATGTAGAGTGTGTGTGTGTTGAAGATGACCATGGGTGGTGAAAGGTAACTAATTGATACATTGGGCGGGGGGGGGGTCTTTGTATTAATCAAGCGATGATCACACTGAGCAGGAGGGGAGCCTCACGGTCAGTGTAATGACCCACCCAGCAGGGCACCAACTGGAGACTAGTAGAGGAACCTGAAGCACTCTGATGCTGTGATCAACACTCTGGTTGTTACAGGTTAACTTTCTGTTTGCAATTGTTTGAAATGTATATCTCAAACGATACAGTACCCCTGTTTAAAATGGAGAGAAATCAGGCATGTTATTAAACATGATTTGTTTTCTGTTGCTGAATGCATATTTCTATTTACTCCACATTCGTTTTTCTGCACCCATGGTTTCTCTTATCAAATTCACCGCATGACAAAATTCTAAACTAATTTTGAACAGTTGTTAAGGTATACTGTCACATTTCGACCAGGCAATGTTTATTAAACTAAAAACATATTGTGAAGACCACGGATAATCCTGCTCCTAATTCTCTTGTTCAAAGTTTTGATCTAAATGAAATATAACCCAAAAGAGATTCAAATTCAAAGACAATGCGAATGTAACCAATTCCAGAGTCAATCATTTTTAGACTCAGAAATTAATCACATCATCTCGGTATATTTTACTGTTTAATACAAGTGAATACCAAAAGGGTAAACATTTCAGCAGTGTTGTAGAAGCTATTGATAGCTGGCCTGGACACTGTGTTAGGGGTTCAAATCTCTCAAATCCTTCACCACTGGGTCACGTTTCCTTGTAAGATTCCTTTCCTGTCTGGCCTCAAACCACCAACAGCCCTGTTATCTTATGGTTTCAGGCTGTGTCTCTCAAATAAAGTAGCTAGATAGTGTATATATATATACCTTTTTATGCTTGGATTGAGGATTGTTTTTGTTGTGTTTGTGTATCTGTGTGTTAGTGTGCTTGTATTTGTGTGTTTGTGGAAGAAGGTTATTTCTCTCCTGCTGTTCATCTTTTGGAAGTATTGCTGTGCGTAGCACATATGGGCGTCCCGTTGCAGGGCACACCTCACACAGTGAAGGTTATTGTCACCTGTCTCTGCCTGTCTCATCTGTCAAAATCACCTGAGCATATTGTCCATGGGTAGAGATTGTCCAGGGATTTGCTGCGAGATATTGGAACCATATTGAATCTTGTGATGATATACAGTAGTGTGTCTTAGTCCTGAAAGCACACACAGCATCAGTTGTGGAAGGAACTCTGTTTCTTGGTGAGGCAGGGTACATGTGGTTAATTTTAGAGAACGCCTCTGTGTTCTTGGCTGGGTGAATATAGGCTGGGAATATGGAGGTATGAAGTAATCGTTTCTTAGGATTCAGTCTTCATCATATCTTTTTGCTCCAACCCTCTCTCTCTTATTTTCCCCCGTAGCCTTGTGTCATTACGGGTGAGATATGGTTTGGGAGATCTCTCTCTCTTTCTTGCTAATCTCTCTGTCTGTCTCTTTCTCTTTTAAATATATTATTTTTTATACTCCCACCAGTGAGAACCTATCCATAAAATTTGAACTTTGTAGTTATCTTAATATGCAATGCTCACTTTGAATAAGCACACAGAACAGGAACTCTCATTAGAATGAATGTGGGAGAAGACTGCGAATGCTGCACCTTTGCGGAAGCGAGCATGCTGTGGAAGAACATATAGATACGGTTCTCTAACGTTACTTTAACAATGCTGTTATGAAAGGCCCATTAATTTCGTTAGTTTACGTCAAAAATGTTTGTTCCTCAGAGCAGTGTTTCTCTCTCTCTCTCTCTCTCTCTCTCTCTCTCTCTCTCTCTCTGTCTGTCTGTCTCTGTGTCTCTCCCTCACACATTCTTTATTTCCCCTCTATCTTTCTCTCTTCTCTATCTCTCTTTCTCACATCCTCTCTTTCTCCCTCTCTCTGTCTTGATGAATAATTGATATTTACTGGAATGCCAATGGGTAGCCAAATAACAAGATTGTGTTAGTCTGTGTGCTAATTAATCATTTACATAATATTTAAATCCTGGGGATTTACTTTAAGGTGGAGCCGAGCGGTGATTGTATTATGGAGTTTCTCTTGTTTTTTTATTGTTACGCCACAGTCATTTGTGAAGATTCAGTTTCCCTTTCTCTTTACCTCCATCTTCATAATGCATGTGCTAGTAGTAATTCAGCAAAATGCTCCCGTTAAGTGTAGAAAGCACCAAACAGCTGGACCACGAAACCAGTTTAAATGATCATCTCTTATCAGACCCTACTTGATCTGGAAGATCAAACACAGATCTCCACAATATCAGTATAGACAAATGGGGTCATAACAAGCTGATTTCCCTAGTTTTCCACTGAAGACTATGCTGTGTGGATTTGAAAAGACAGTTGTAGACCAGCATCCACCCAAGCGTCTAGCACGATGAGAAACATTCACTGTCCAGAGCTGAGATTTCAGCTGTCGAGACTCGAGACAAACTCATCGTGACTGTTGGACTGTAGTTCCAAACAAACATTTCTTGCTCGTTTTGATGCCATTAGATGAAACTCTGTAGGCGGGCCAGAGGCATAACAAAGCAACGCTGTCTGACCCTAACCATGACCACCTTCATTTAACCATGACTATGTTAATTATGCAGCTCTTATCAACACGGTGTCTGTTGGTCCTTCCGAGGCTGCACAGTGCAATATGTGTGTTCTCGTTTTTGCAGGCTAACAGACTATTGAACAAGCAAATAATAACAGAGTGGGATGACTGTTGAGGCAGCCATCGGGCAACAAGTCAGCAGTTTGTCTGACGGTCGGGGATGTCTGATGGGGGTGGGAATAAATTTGGGCTGCCAATGGTTTGAATAGCAGTGCTGAGCACAGGAAATCAGCAATCGATGCAGGGGGGCTAAAAAAACATGGTTATATACTGCTCACCGACACGTTCGTTCGTCTTATCAGCTCAGTTTTGATCGTGCCTCAACTAACTGGCCGATTGATTGTACCATAAAACGGCAGGAAACGCAGGGGAAAAGATGAATAAATCATCCAAGCTGTACAGAGGCCGGACAGGAGCTTTGGAGAGGGTTTAAAACATCGCCGAGCTTCCAGACAAGTATTTACTGCTGATGTGGAACATACGAGCGAGGCGTAACAGACACCTGGGGATATGAGAACCGTCTATCTCACACCTCCTGTCCTACGCCGGGGAGGGAATAGCATAGCAAGCATATTTCTGTAGCCTTTTTTTTGGGGGGGGGGGTCGTTTTCTTTTGAGTGACCTGATATTGACGTGGATCCTATCACGTAAAGTTGGCCTTGATCATTGTTGGAATCGGAGGTGTCTGGGATTGATTTGCCACCCAGCACTCTCTCCAAACAGAAGCCTCTGGGCCAGAGTAGCTTCTCAGACAAAGCCTGGTATGGGAGACATCTGCTATCTCACCTCCAACTTCCAAGTGCAATAATAGGAACCACCTTCTGCGAGAGGATGATACTGGATTTCTTGACATCCTTTGCCTCATGGGTTTTGAGGGGTAAAGCTTGAGCAATTTTATTTTTATCCACAACTTCTCCTCCCAGTGTTACGGTGCCCGAGGAGAGCCCATGGTAATGATACTCATTAGTGAGATGGGAAATTCTGACTGGAATTGTTCAATTTTCCACCGTCTGCGCGTCCATTACTCTCTCCCCCTCCACCCCCTTTCTCTCTCTCCCTCCATCTCGCTCTCTGTCGTATTCTCCAAAGATCTCCGCGCATTGCCAGGCCTTCATACCATTCTCCCCCAGATCTCGACCTGCTTCAGATGTTGACTGCAGAGGAGGTTCACCCAGCTAGCCCCACTGAGAAGGCAGAGTGTAAAGTTCAGCTAGGGAGCCCCACGGCAGGTTAGGAAGGAAACTCACAAACGCAAACATGCCTCCCCACGAGACACCTCTAGCTGAAGGGTGAATATGTTCACAGTCTTCTTCGTCTTCTGCTCTTATCTGCGTTTCAGAGATAAGACGAGAGTAGACTCCTCTGCCAGCGCACTAACACAGATTCATATCTGCAGAATCTTATCTCAGATACATTCAGTCTCACATCATGAGGAGACCAATCAGATTCACTCAGGCGATCATCAGTTAATTGACGAGTGATTAAGGACTTAAACAACTATTTGTTCCAGTGATTATTCCGTCTGTCTGCAATTAGGGAGATTGGTGTCATTAACTTAATATGGTATTTAGCTCGACAAACTAATTTTTATTCTGTGCACATACCGACGCATTGTAACTGCTCCGTTTGTCACACCTGAAATTGTGTAGAATGTGAATGGAAGACCCTTATTCACATGAAACTGTTTCCCTCCATTTTTATTTATACCCGCTTGATTCGACTAATTGTTCCTTACTTACATTTAGTAATTTAGCAGACGCTCTTATCCAGAGCGACTTACAGTAAGTACAGGGACATTCCCCCCGAGGCAAGTAGGGTGAAGTGCCTTTCCCAAGGAGACAACGTCATTTGGCACGGCCAGGAATCGAACCTGCAACCTTCTGATGAAGAAAACGGCATCTAGTTATTGTACAACATCGGCCAGTTTCTGTTGAAGTAATGTAGCAGTCACACAAAAACGATTTACTGGATGCTAAGTGGCAGTTGGTGTTATCAGTCACCACTCGAAATGTGTTGTGTGCTTCTGAAAGGGCTTTCTTTGACATCTTTACACTGACATCCATGCAGAACAAAACTTGTAACCAGTATTCAAAACCCCCTACCCCTAACCCTCATGAAGCTGCATTGCATTGCAGCCTAACTGAAGCCATACACAAGCCAATAGAGTGCAGTGCTTGGTCCATATCTATATTGTTACATCTATACTGAAACAATTAAATGGTGTGTGATTATTTGAGGACTTGAAAGAATCATTGTGGATTGATCTAGATTACTTCCTGGGGGCTAGTGGGCTGGCAGTAATTACAACTGTGTTGATTAAATTCAACCAATAATTAAACAAACATAATTGATCCCCTGGAGAGTGGAGAGAGAGAGAGAGGGCCAACAGTTCTCCCTTTTTGGTGAACTCCCATGATTCCTCTCGTCTCTCCTCCTCTGTGGCATGGCTCGCATGCCCCCCTCCGGCTGTAGGCCAATCAGATAACTGTCATTTGGGAAATGAGCTCTGGTCAATTCTGCTTAGCCAGTGGTCCTCGAACACATTGACATTCCATGCGTTGTTGAATCCTTTTTTCCCCCCTTTCCTTCCGCTGCCTAATTGACAGACGGATTTTTTAAAGTCTGATGGTGCTGCGAGTGTCGGTGTCACGCAGTCAAAGAATAAAACAACCCTTAGCTTGTCACTATACCTACTACACGTTTATCTACCAATGAACGCCATCGATGAAGGCTTGGATGGTGTCCCATCCCATCCAATTTGTCAGAAAGCGAAGGGACTAATCAGGTCCAATGTTACTTGTGACCAAGCAAAGGAAGGTTTATTTTTTTGTTGTTGAGCGCTCTCATCCATCACCAGCTTGGTCCTCCCCATCTGTGCAGGCAGATGGGGTCCAGCCCCCACAACAGTGCTGCCAACTTCTCACCACTCTGGTGTTCTCTAGCTAAAGGACAGGACAAGTCCAATAGCATCCCTCAACTGCAGTCCAGTCAGCGAAACCTCTGTTCGGTGAGTCTGTGTGTGCATCACACATCAAACCCGTCCGCTTCCCTGAAGATGGTTGTGCTGAGGACATTGAAAAACAAATGGGTTTTATCAGTGTTGGATAGATGGACACTCTCATTGACACATTGAGAGGGAGGTTTGGAAAGGAGGACTGGAGGACGGAGGCTTTTAACTTACCTTAAATGTTCCGTCATTCCCTAGAAATCACTTGCAGTGAGCTTGTTTGTTTGTGTTTTCTATATCTATTTATTTTATGTATTTTTATGTATCAATGTAAAGCACTTTGGCTTCCCCTGTGGGTTTTTAAATGTGCTATATAAATAAAGTTGATTGATTGATTGACTGCAGGAAACAGAGACACGTACAAATGTCGTCTGTAATATTCAAATGGAAGATGGGGGTTGGTGGAAGGATGGTTGCTTGAAGATTCACTGGAGATTTTATTTTGTTCATGCCGAGTTGAAAAAGGAAAAATCCATATTTGAGTTCTCTGGGTTTCCGCGAGTGAAAAAAGAAAGAAAGTGTTCGATATTGCACAGACAGACATTTCATGTTTCTTGATTTTCTGTGCTTCAGGCACAAGGCCACAGGTATTCAGATCACCGGCAGAAGAATAGCCTTTAGTGTTTTATGTTTGATCACTAACTTCTGACAAAGAAATTCTCTGTTGGAAATTATGTAGGAAGAACATTTAGTTATTCTTACTGTACTCATCTTCCTGGAACAGCAGAAATACAATGTGCACAAAGAAAGATGCCTTGCATAAATATGTGTTTCCAGAAAAGAAACGAATGAAACAGAACCACGAATAATCACCAACTGTCTACAGCAGATGTTCTGTGTGATAGTTCTACTGACTACTTGTTAGTGATTCAGAATGCATCTTCAAGATAAAGTAGGAAAAGAGAGATTACAGTCAATAAAATATATCTCCTCTCACAGTTATTGGTCTCTAAATTGCTTGCAGCAGATGGAGGGACTTTAAATGAATGTTAAATTTTTTAACCAGACTTGGCCACTGATGGCCATATTCATATTTTTCCTAATCAGAGCCCGGGGAACCCGGAAAGACACCACACAATGAGCCTTTCTCTCTCCAACAGCAGTTAGAGTCCGAGGCTTTTCTGAGGCAGAGGACAAAAAAAACACAATTTTGCTCCAATCAGGCTTAAGCTGAATGAATGTTATGCCAGCCACAGGAAGGCATCTCTTTCAGACATGAGAACTGGGGACATACACTGGTGAATGTCCCCAGTACATATACTGGTGAATGTCCCCACTACATACACTGGTGAATGTCCCCAGTACATACACTGGTGAATGTCCCCACTACATACACTGGTGAATGTCCCCAGTACATAGGCTACACTGCACAGAATTAATCAAATATGGATTTCAATCAAGAATATATACTGTACTGTAAAGCTGGACTGGATTTGTGTTTCCATTGATTTCACACAATGTCTGTTTGACCTCTGTGTGTACTGACTTTGTATGCTGCAGAGAGAATGGGTTTGGATCTGGAAAAGCCATTGACCTTTTCAGCTGCATAACCTTAGAAACAAGGCATTCTGACTTCAAAATATCCAAAGTTTGTCCTCAACAATTCTTCAGTTTTTTTCCAAGAAATATTTTCCGTTCACAGTTCTCAGTTCTCACCTAGTGTCTCTCCATAACAAGAGATCACACTACTGGTACACAAAGTCGAATTGCCATCTTATATTTGTCTTCACACATGCACACGCACAAAACAATAAAAAAAGGGTTTCTATTTCTGATGCATTGTGCTCTGTAGTTGTTTTTGTACAGCTTACGGAATAAATGGAGTAGTTGGACTCACCAGTCAGAATCAGCATGCTGAAAGAGAGGAGTCTGTCTGCAGAGATAAGACAGGCAGTATTACGGAGGAGGGCTGCTGCCTCTCTCTCGCTCACTAGCTTGGGATGGCTTAAAACGAGGTCCCTTTGAAGTTTGATAATTCAAATTGGAATTGCCATAACGAGAGCAATAAAGACAAACAAAGACGTGCCCGTAAGTCTTAAACACAACCGGTGTGTGCGGGGAAACGTTCTATCTTGGACAATAAGACAAGGTGGTTAATTAGCTGTTTCATTTCCAATTATCTGCCTGAGCAATGTGGGAAATATGTGCCAATAGCCAAGTTTTCTGTTTGTTAAAGGTGGCACACTGGAAAGTGTGTGTGATAGTCCCCGTGCTTGCTAACCCTAGCGGTTCTGTCGCTGGAATGACTAACCATGTCCAACCCTCTTGTTCCCTGCTGCCGGGCTGTTGCGAAGTGGGGTTGCGGGAGCAAGGAGCCATGAAACGAATTAGATAAATGTTTTTCCTGGGGAATATTTAAACTGAATGCAGGATTCTTATTGAGGCAGTCATGCCTGAAATTGGGTGAAATCACATATTGGGAGGAACAGGATATACCCCCCTCCACGTGTCTTTTGTGAACCGCAGCACACTTACCTTTATGGTCTCCCTGGTTTCATTATGAGACTCATAGGAAGAAAAAACTTAGCTACCTGTGCCCCCCCCCAACACCTTTGCCCTCTTTGCACAGCATTCAAAGCTTCCTCAAAGGTCAATCGTTTCCAAACCTGACAGTTCTTTTCAATAAACTGTACCTGTACGTCAAGCCAGTGGAAACCCATTGAAACCAGGAGAGGGCACAGTGTACGGCTGGAATAACGGATGAGTGGATGACAGGAAATGGCTTGAGGGTTTCTTTATCTTCACAGCCAAGCACAGTGTGATGAGAATGTAGCCCACGAGACGCGAGTTGAAATGTTTTGAGCTTTTTTCCGCATGGGCTTTGTTGAGGTCGCCACGAACCAATGAAATTCAGTCAAATTCTCCCTTTGTTTGTGAGAACGCCACTGGGTTTGTGTGCTGATTGAGTTTGTCGGAAAGAAAATAAACCAAACACACTTGGCACTCATTGTTAGCTTCAGCAAATGTACCCCCAATACTCTGCCATTTATCTAACACAGTATAAAAAGAGTGCATGATACTTTATCTTGATGGTCTTAAAAGAAACCTTCTCAAGCCCACTCAGAAAGCTCCCCTCAGACATGAATAACTGTCCAAGTCCTTCTGACTGTGTGCTATTTATACCACAACAGTACAGGGTGAGAGAGTGTGGTGTGTAGGGAACACTCAGTTTTCCAAACATCCCTTTCTCCTCATGGGACTGCCTTTGAGTTTGTAAAAGGAACACACACAGTAAAAAAAAAAATCTTTAAAATGCATCTTCAATTTGCAATTCGATCTAAATTGTGAAGTTCAGGACGTTGCTTTGCGTGTGGAGGTAAGATAATATACACACAGGAAGTGTGTCAGGAAGACATGAAAGAATCTCGGTTTACTTTCATATGCTATAATGTTTAGGATGACATTGATAAAGACTATAATCACTACAAAATGTGATTCAGTGCATTGTGTGGAAAGAACTCTTATTCAGCATCACCAAAAATGAAACAGAACAAAAAAGTAACTTATGATGGCACAATAACAAAGAACGCACTGAGACACACAATATTTTGTACACAAACTTTTAATTCGAATCAGAACCATGACTTCAGTTGATTGGATTAGAGATTTTTGAAATCGGTTCATTTCATTACAGGTCTCAATAGAATCAAAGATGTTCTACCCCACAAAAAAAACTGAGAAGAAAATTCTGTGTCCTCTTCTGAATACTAATGCCCTGGGTCCTTTGTGCCGGGTGTCTGTTAGTCTCGGCCCACTTGAAAGTGAGTCTACTTCCTCTGACCTCATGGACTGAAGAAGACTCGGGCGTCAGTTAGAGTTGAACATGGACATCATGTCATTGGTTGCCGACCGACAACACACTACACCGCCTCTTAGAGAAGGCCAAGTCTTGTAGTTCCTGCACTTTGGCTGGGTCCAGGTTCTCGCCATTCATCTCTTTGTGTCTCTGTTTTATGCCTCTGTGTCGAGGTTCTTGTGACTCTGGTCCAGCTAACGCTGGGCTCAGTCTTATTCACTGCTCTATTTACTGTCTGCTGGGTTTTCAGGCCACTGCTCCAAAGCTGTAGCCTTTTGCCTGTCTGCCTGCCAGCTTTGATACTGCAAAAACAACAACAAGAACTCCTTGTTCACTGTGCCATATCAGTCAATTCCTGTACGTGTGTGTGTGTGTGCCAGACAGGGCAACAGGGATGTGTGTGTGTGTAAATGTGTGTGTCCTCGTGCTAATGCCAGTGTCCTACTTATTATCTAGCTCAGAGGCCTTTCCAAAAGCCAGGCTTATCTGACAGGGATCAATAAGCACCACTGGGGGTGGTTATAAAGCACTGCATGGTGTGAATGTGGTGGAGGTTCAGCCAGTACAAGAGTCAACCTAGAACCACAGGAATACAACTGATTTATCTAGTTGCACATAATTGGTCCTGTTGTGTGTCAAACAGTGCAGATGTGGTCCAGAGTTTGACCATTTTATCATTACAAACCTTTTGGAAAGTCCTGCAAGTTTAATCGTATTCAAAATGAAACCCTGCTAGAGATAGCTGGAGGTGCCTGTGATGCAAGCAAATGCACAGTCCTTAAAGCAGGTACTGTACATGTGTCTCGAGTGACTGGGAGACAGACCGTGGGTGAAGGTAGGAGGGAGAAAAGGGGGTAAAATATGATTAAGTACGAACACAATGTGAGTGTCTTAGACAGCTCTCCCCTCCCCAGGCAGAGAACAGGTGGTGGATGGGATTGGTATTCATTGCTGCACATCGGTCCTGCTCCTCCTCTTGGGAACAGAAATGTGCTCCTGTAGTTCTTTCTTTCTGCAGGGCCATTATATAGGACGTGTCAGCTTCAAACCTGAATCCTGGAGGGGCTGGTTGTGGACTGGAGGTGGACTGGGTAGTGATTACTTGTTAATTCTCTACCCAAATTCGAAGTGTCGTTTGACTTGATTTCCGTGGTTAAGTGGGATTTTTTTTTTTTTTATACCCAGGGAGACTAGTAGATTTAAACAGTGGGGAGATCTTTACCACAAAGGTAGGCTGACTGGAGTTTCTACTGTATATAGAGAGCTGATTAACTGTTTGTACTGTTGTTAGCATGACATACCGTTAGTTCAATTTTGTTGTTCATTTTAAAATGAGTTAAATGCATTCGTTTGGAACAAGAAATCGATCAAACATATTATTCATAACATTGGTCATCTGATTTGATCCTCCCAAACCATTTTAATATGTTCCAGATGACTAAATCTCTTAAAATGTGTGTGCATTAGTTTATCATGCAGAAGCTGAACAGTGTCAATCTAAATGTATCAACATTCTACAATAGCTGTTACTAATGTGATCTGAATAGCAGGATTATGCCTGTTTGGAAATGTTGCACTTGCTGTATGAATTAAAAAGTTGAAAAATGGGGAAGTTAAATAATTATAATTACTGAAAATTGACAGAGAACTTGAAATGGTCAGTGTGGGAGTGCTGGGGAGGGAGAGGGGACAGGCGTGGATACAAGGATACAAGTCAGGACCTGTATAAGTAGTTTCCCTTTTTTGCCGTACATGTTTGGACTTGGTGACCTACCCCCCCATTGATGTGGTTGCTATAGGAACTGGTGTCAGGCCCAGATGAAGGGCGCCGGGGGTTGTAGTAGAGAGGGGGGGGGCCCTAGAGGGGCCTTCTCACGTCCGCGGCACGCATGGACTGTGACTGTAGCCACGGCTGTGAATGAACTGTGGTCAGCAGTGTTAACTGTCATGTGGCGGACACACACACGATCCAAAGAACCATGCGAAACACGCGCCGTTTTGGAATGTCACATGACTCACGCACCGCACACACATGCACACAGACACACACACACACACACACGTCGACAGGTCAGTGCCACAGGGAACCATGGCTGTGAATGTGAATGGAACAGCAGCGCTACCCTTGAGGAAGAGACTGACAGAGCAGTCTTCAAGTAACAGCTCAGCCGGCGATAAAACCCTGCATTCTGATGAGTCTCGCAACGAGGCCAAATCACGAAACAACTCAGAGTTCCAAGCAGACTGTGCAACCGACTGGTTCCAGGTCCCTGGTGCCTGGGGCAGCTGCACTAATTGAGTGCCCAGCCTCGCTTCTTCTTGGCTGGGAAACAATGCTGGGTGATTGTGTAGGATGGGAGCGGACTGCATCACCTGCTGTGGCTGCCAGACTGGAGGTCAGTCCTTGCGGATCTGCTGGGGCTTTGATCAGACCAGAAAGCACCTGGAGATCAATAACTTATTACGCGGGAAACGGACAAGTTCCAAGGTGTTTATGCTTGGATTGCACAGGCACCATTTGTCGACCTCAACAACAACCATAACCGTAAGATCTGCATGAGATAATACAAAATAATACTTGTCCACGCTGTTATACAGAAGGTGGTTGCAGTGGGTGGCAATGCTACTATGCTGAGAAGCCATATACGAAATTAAGAGACAGTATTCTATTTCCTTCCCAGCAAGTAGGCATAGGTTCACGAATACTCACTTACAGTTCATGCACGGGTCCTAGATCCTAAACATCTGACGTCATGCCAAACAGGCCAGTTTGGCAACTCACGAGGGCTCCCACCAAGTCCCTATCCTTCCCTGTTCTACACTTCTACATGACAGCTGTTTACCTTGTGACACAGTTTGAACAATGCTGACCTCCCACATTCATTCAGAATGTTGGTTCAGCCATTTGGATCTCCTGCACCTCACCGTCGCACCGTCGCCCCAGTTCCCTCCACTTGAGATGAAGAATGCCTCTCTGTCTGAACGCCCCGGTGTCATTTTACGATTTTACTGTCGAGGCTGAAGCCTCCACGAGACAAATAGCCACACTCAGACCGGCATGTTGTTGCAGCAACAGGTAAATCATTCCACCTGTGGTACTCCATTTTGTCGGTGGGGCTTGCCTGAACTTTCATTCTAGAGGGAGTGGGATGATGACACATCAGAGGCCTGCGATTGGTTGAATAGGAGGAGGTACGGGTAACACTTTAGATCACTGTGCTTGCAATAAGCATTAGGTAATATGTAATAAGGCCTTAGTAAGTTAAGTCTTATCAACACATACTACTCATTACCTATTAACTAACATAACTAAATAACTAAATAGAGAGTCAGGTGACTGAGCAAAGGGAGTCGGGCTCGTAATCTGAAGTTTTTTTCTAGGTCGATTCCCGGCCGTGCCAAATGTCGTTGTGTCCTTGGGCAAGGCACTTCACCCTACTTGCCTCGGGGGGAATGTCCCTGTACTTACTGTAAGTCGCTCTGGATAACAGCGTCTGCCAAATGACTAAATGTAATGTAAATGTAAATAACTTGTTCTCATTTTAACACTAACCCTAACCCTAACCCTTACACATTTTACGAAAATGTATTTAGTCTCAATAACACATAGTATCTTATAAGCGCTTTATTAACTGTTAAGTAATGCTTCTTACAAGTACCTGGATGTAAAGTGTTACCGGAAATGGTTAATGGACAGTCAACTGAATTGTCTCTTAATGGGGATTGTATTACACAGATGCTGTCACCTGAGTATTGTTAATATTAACTGTTAGTTAATACATCACAGGAGATAATTATACCCCAACCCCTACTGCTTCATGAACTGTGGCATTCGTAATTACAAACATAAAATCTTGAGATTGCTTATTGGCACTGGTGTTGGATCCTTCTGTGTGTTGCACAGCACATCAGCATGCAACAATGTGCCGTCTTGGATGAGTCAAGAAAAGCGGAAAATAAGCACATTCATTGCAGCCAAAGCTGAATCTTCATTCTCTAGAGATATAATCCTTTGTGTTGGCGCTCACCAGTCTCTGCTGCTAAGCAGCTGGCTCTTTGCACAGTCATGCAAAGCATGGGTTGATGGTGTCGATGTTCAACACCACAACCTTCTTTCAACCATGTCCAAATGTTTGACCTCATTAAAAATCTGAGCTTGACCACATTGAACCTCACACATCAACACAACACATCACACGTGTACACACACATACATACCAACACACCTCTCTCTCTCTCTCTCTCTCTCTCTCTCTCTCTCTCTCTCTCTCTCTCTCTCTCTCTCTCTCTCTCTCTCTCTCTCTCTCTCTCTCTCTCTGTGTTCTTTCCCTGTCTGACGCTTTCTCTCTTTCCCCCATCTTAACTGCAGGTGTTGTTTTTTGACCACCGCTGGCCGGGCCCACCCCCAGGGGTGTGTTAGGGCCCAGATCAGTTCACGTTGTTCCTCTGTCTGCCCTGAACCCCCGGCAGACAGCATGAGAGCCTCCCAGAGGGAGAGGGAAGGAGAGCCTCTGACCACGGGCCTTGATGCCCAGGCCCTGACACGTCTGCCAGCCCAGCCAGCTTCATCCTGCCTCGTCCTCCAGCTCCTGCTTCTGTCATGCCCAAACCCCCCCCCCCCCCCCCCCAGGCTGGCTACCACTCAGCCAGGGCGGCCTCTCAGTTTTCTGGGTCACCAGGTGTGTCTTGGTAATACCCAGGTCAAAGCCGTGTGAGGGTTGACTTTGCAGATCTTAGCTTTCATCTTTCCGCCTTAATGGATCTCTGGGCCCTTTGATGCTCTTATGAGATTTCTCTTGGTCCTCTACATGGTCATGTGTTGGTCATTTATTTCATAAAAGGAAATATAATTATTGAAATCTCTTTTGATTATCAGTCCCCTGGTGGGTCAGGATTTGAAGCATACAGAATTCAATTAATTCTCATTGTTGTATAAGTGTTTGTAATAACACCTACAAAGATGATTCATCCTCTCATAAAGCCACACAGCTGGTTAAAAAGTCAAAAGCATTTCAACCTTTTTAACAGTCAAGTGTCGTATTTCTAAGTACAGGCTTGAAAACTGGACCTTTACAACTGCATGCAATGGACCTCTCATATCAATTAACATTGGCCATTAATACTGCATACTTCCAGCAGCATAAATCAAACTGCATAGGTTCAGCTGGGATCATCTAGCTCATTTATCAAGTCTGCATGTGTGTATACAATGTGTATCCTGCACAAGTACACTATTCATCAATAGTCAGGATCGCAGTCCAGAGTCTATAAACAAAGTCTTGGATCATGCATAAATGCATTTTCCCATTGAGGAATTATAGCTGTGCTATGCAGATGGGCTGTAGAAATTTCACCTCCCATTCCATTGTTTTATTGGAACTGTGATAAATCCTTACTGCTTGGTCACCATAAAGTTGGTTACAGCAACTATTCCCCCCTGAAAATGATCTAAACAGAATGTTGAACATACAGATACTGTGACAGCATATATTTTTTCGAGAGAGGAAAGGGTATAGAGAAGAAACACGTTTATAGTGGTTTACTAATGCTAATTCCCTCAGTAAAATACACACTTTTCATAAAAGTGTCTCAATGACTCACAAGTATGATCATTCCTAAATTGATCTGTGGGGAATTATTTATTTAGATTACCAAAAGAGTGCTAATCTCTGTGTTTTTCAAAGCAGTAGGACCCCACTTCATTTGCCTCAATCATAATCCATTAGGGGCACCTCATTACTCAGTATTAATCATTCTGAATTCGCTGTGGGCTATAGATTCATATTCACAAAATAGCATCTCCCAACAATGGATCAGTTCTTTGGACGGGAGTTAAATCCTTCTCCTTTTCATTTTGGTATCGCTGAAGTTTTGCTGCCCGGCTGATTAATGACAAGGTCACTATAAACAAAAAGGAACAGTTGTTCAGAAGCCGTCTGTAAAATTAGACCAGCTTTATTCATACAGTAGCCTTTCATTTATCATCACGGGTCAGTGCTCCTCTCCCTGCCTGCATTCCTGCCTGCATGGTCAGAGCTTCTAATTAATATAATGGACTATGCTTTTAATGTCCTGCCTTGAAAGCAACTCATTTATATGCTGATTTGCCATTTTTCTGTTTTGCCGGCCGCAACCCCTAGGGTCAAGATCCTAAGGTTGCTCTGCGGGGTGTTTGTAATCAGGTGTGTTTCACCCCAGAGTCAAAACAATGCTGAATCGTTGACGCTGAAGGTTGCGTCCAGCCCACACGTAACAACTGGCCCCGCCAATCGTATAGGCTATGATTAGCACCATCCACTCTGTCATTAGGCAAAACGTGTAATCATGTTTGTAATAGAGGCAGTGAGCGATGGATCAAACATCAGTGATCGACCATGTTGTTGTGCTTGAACGCGGCCTGCAGCAGGGAACACAAGGAAGTGTATCAGTGTCCTTTGCCATCAAACCTCTGATCTCATAAGACATGTTGCAGGTATCCAGTCACATGTGCAACGTTACCTGGATCCAGCCCTGCGGTGGAAACAGCCTCGTAAACAGTATTAGCACACAGAGAGGCATCCTGCTAGTTAGTAAATGAGGCCTGCTCCCCAGAGAAGCACTAATCTGGAGCAAGGTTAGAGAGGTGACCAGAGAGCACCAGCCTCCCTCTGGAAGGGAACGTCAGCCAAGGTTAACAACAAACTGTCTGACGGTTTAGGGAGATATCCTTTGATTCCAGACTTTTGAGTCATGGCACTGACGTACAGTATGAAGCAATCTGATTCATAACCGATGTTGAATGCCAATATTGTCTTAAAATAAAATGTCCATGATTGTTGTTGCGTCCCACCCAGAGGAAACTAATACCAACCTATGACAAATATCTAGACTAGGTACTGTACATATTCAGAAGTGCTGCAGTATGTGTTTTTGTGACAGAATCATGGTTAGGAAACGGTGTGCTACTCTATTCCTGGTTGTTTTTGTTGGCAGGATCCCCCTCACTCCTTTACTCAACAGATATTGGTCTGTCATAAGAAATAGACCAGAACCCTCTCACATGTTTGTGAACCCCTGGAAGAAACCAGTTTCATGAACAGTGTGTCAAAAAGATTCTCCAAAAATCCCAAAGACGTATTGACGCATGCCATACCTAAGATGGAGCCCCCTAGGGACAGTCCAGCCACAAGTGAATCTATGTGAACTTATTTCAAGGGCTGAGTGTTGGCAATAACACTTTCATGTTATGACCATTGGGGATATGAAAGCCCCTTAATATATTCTGCACTTGGTTTTACAGGCTCAAACAGCCTCCGCTTGTAACAGGCAAACGGCATTCAATGTATCAATCCTATAACTTGTCAAAAAAGGCAAGACACTGGGTGGATGCCACAACCTTTTAATAAAATGCTCTTTCTACATCTGTTACAGCCACACAGTAATTATTTAAGCTTCCTGTACCACAACACAATACAGACTACCATTGCTGCAGTTGTCAATTCAATCTGTTGATTTAGTTCATATTTCTGATTGGATCATATTTTATGTTCTGCCCCCTGTTCAGTGATTAGCTTTCCTTTCCCTCAGGTGTTATTTGCTGAAGCTTTTGGAAATTTGTACTTAAGTCAAAAGGGAATTTTTCTTGTTCATTTTCTTTCTTGTATCTTTCAATATAGAGTAATATTTGCATGTGTGAAATATCTCTACTGGAAGCATTGCTTGACTGAATGCTGGTTACTGAAATGTTTTGCGTGGTGTGGCTCAGCAATGAGCATTTTTAATTAGAAAACATTGCTGCTTAATCAACTAGGATGGTTTTAGGTCCTGAAAAAAAGAAAAATGTAAAAAAAAAAATGCATTGGAAGGACATTAAAATAAATATAGTAACCTATATCTGCTCCCTCCAATCCCATAAAGGATTTCCATCAGACCTTTCCCCATAACCTTGACATTTCATGCTCCATAAGTGAAATTCAAGGACAACCTTTGACGTACTCGGAACATGTGTGCCATGCAGATTAAGGCAAATCGTATTCAAGGCCAAAAGAGATCCAAAAGCGACCTTGTAGAAATGTCCCAAAAATCATTCACAGTTCAGTCAGGGAGTCTTAACTGTTAGTTGCATGAGAGATATTTACTGCTGCAGACATTACATATCCCGCAGTGTGTTTCTGCTTAGAAACTCTGCTCAGCCTGAGTATCCTAGCTCTGACTACGTCAACATGGTCTTCATAGAGCTGTGTGAAACAATCCCGTCCCTTGACAGATACAAGTGACAACAGGAAGGTTAGCAGAGTCGTATGCCACTTAACAGCACGGTCACATGGGGGAGGTGACCCTTCCTGGTCTTTCATATAAGGTTTAATCGTGGTTAGTGTGATTGAACGCTTGAAAAACAACTGTGGCACTTTAGCTGGCTGACAGTCAGGATCCCAACAGTCACAGTATGCATTTGCATGACTCATAAGCTGTCGTGTTCGTGCGTGTTCCTGCTGGTGTGTTGGGGTGTTTTGACTGTATTGACCTGTTAAGGAGAAAGGGTCCCTCCCACAGAGGAAGTTGGATCAATGACCTCTGTGTCTGGAGCTCCTGGGTCCGTCCTATCAGGTTGGCAGGACAACAAGACTGAGTTAGATGAATGGGCCACCAGTTCTAAATCAATATTTCTCTGGCCTACTGAAGGGGCAAAGAAAGTGGGAAGATAAACGAGGGGGGGAAAGCAAACGCAAACATCTGTGTTTGTTCAAACCGATTAATTGCATGCCTTGTAATGGCGGTGACATTCTGAAATCGCCCCCTTCCCCTCCTCCTGCCAAAGCCACACTCCTGCAACCTTTCTGGCTAACATAATGTTGTTAATGTTAATTCTTTAAATGTCACAGTGGTTGTCTATGCTGCCGTTACTCTCCTGACTCTGGGACAGCACTGAAAGGTTCTCAGTCATTAAAATCCCATAATCCAATATGACATTGTCACTGAATATTGCAAATGTCACTCTTTATGTATTTTCGCAAACTCCAAACGTCAATTGACCATTAAGCCATTTACTTTACTCCAAGGCCATAGGTGGCACTTCATGGATTTGCTGTGACACTGAAAAAGCACCACTGGGCACCAATAATTGATGTTAATTAATCAAATTATATCTTCCTTTCTGGGGAAATGATATATACGTATGACACTATTAAATACCAGACAGCAAGAATCTTTGAAAATATTTCAGGGTAATTTGTTTCTTTTTCCCCCAGAGAAGTTTTGATTGTCACAAATGACCATCTCAAAAAGAAGGTATGTCAGTTCATTTGCTTCGCCAGCAGATAATCAAAGGTCACGTCAATAATTCTCCTTCCAACCGGCGGCCATTAATCATTGAGGTGTATCTGTCATCATGCAATGCATGATGAGATAAACATAGATCATCTCAGTTCTTTTCCAGGAGGACAGCCTTGTTTTTTATAAGCGTTCTACCATCCCATTCTCTTTCTCTTGATGTTGATGAGGAGTAAAAACCTTTCTTATTATCATTTACATCCTTTTTTTTCCTTCATTTTTTCATGTGTTCCTTATGGCCATGATAGCCAGTACAAGGATTGAATTTGTCCTTATTTGTGGTGTAATATTCACTGAAGGTGTTTGTTATAATTTGTATCTAATCTAACGAACCATCTATCAAACCATTTTTTTCTCTTACTATTGTAGACATCCCTTAGACGTTCCTTACTAGTTAACATTCAAAATTATACATTTCCTTCAATGTACTTGTCCGAGAATGCTTTCTACCTCTTGACGTGAGGTTCCAGAGGATCAAAACATATGTACACTTCAATCCCCTCAATCAATAATCTAGATTAAAAAAAATCTCATCCAACAATGTCAACCATGCAATTCATCAAGTTAGGAAAGATGACAGATTTATAGACTGAGGGCTTCATTCTCATTATGTATGGTAAGGGAACAGTGGTGAAGTACATGTTTTCTGTTGCTGTCTCTGCACTGTCATCAGGAGTCTATCTTGACAGCATATTGTAATCTTGTTCTGCAGATAGCATGAGTACGAGACTCACTTAATCACATGTAGAGTTACGGTCATCACTCCAGCCAAAGATGTAATGAATTATACATTTTAATTAGATCCACTGTGATTAAGAGGGTGACTTCTTGTTCATAATAGGTGACAATGTTTGGCTTCTGAATGTTTGTAGCCTTGTTAACAGTGTACCCAACGTTCAGGTGCTATATTTAAACATACTATGCCAGTACTCTGCTTCTCCACATCTATAATATAATGAAAGAAAATACTACTCTGCACTCCACCAGTATTAAAGAGCTGTCATTTGCAATCGTAGAAGACTGGCAAAAGTGGTTCTAAATGGTTGGCATTTTGTGTTGGATGTAGAAATCTAGTATTAGAGCAAAAAGGGTTTATTATGTAGCTCAGACACAGACTCCTTTGTGCTCTCATGAAGAGCCCTTATATCGGTGGTTCTACAGATCCTTCTTATCCTTTTGTTGAGTTTTCGAATGTTATTTCGATAATGTGCCTTGTGTTAGTTGGCACACAAGTCAAAAGCAAAACTCACATAGGACTGCATTGTTGTTGGACTAAATGCACTCTAGGCTTTTTGCTGTGGAGCCCATTAACTGCCTTGCGACGACCTGGGTCCACGGGCTTTGGACAACATTTGGATCTATTTATGGACCTACAGACAATGAATAAGAAAACACAAAAATGTCAAACCCTCTTCATAATGCTGATAACATGGTTGAAAAGATAAATAAAAAACCATAACTTTGTAATCCTCTCTGGCTCTCCTAAATGCCCTATACTATCAATTTACAGATTTAATTAATCCCCTCATTATTCTGACATAAAAAAAGGAATTTGCTCATAAGAAATCCTTGATGGTATTATTCATTATTTCTCATATGATAGAGCCATCAATACTGGGGGGTAAATGAAGGTCGATGAGACAGCTTTACGGCGGCCTGGTTTCCCTGGCCAAACCTGCAGTAATGGCTTCTCTTTTCCGTCACTGATTGCATTACATTGGAACCAAAGGGCCGGTTCGAGAGCCAACACCTACAATCTTGTTGATTTTAGCACACATGGCAGGTTTGAAACGTGCTGACAAAAAGGATGCAAACAAATAAATGTGCTTGTTCTGACACACAGAATGAACAGTAAGCGGTAGATGTTGCTGTCCATGGTGCTGAATGTGGTTACCGCTCCCGTCGCTGTTCTCAATGTCTGAACTCACAACAATACATTTCTACTGAACAATACAAGTTTTTCTCACAAATAAATAAATAAATATTTATTTGAGATATGTGCCTGTATTCTGTTTTAGTAGTACAAACCATCAGTACTGCGAACAGCAAATGCCTCTGTACTAGGAGTAGCCAGAGGAATATGGAAGGCTGGGCAGAAAGACTAGGAAAGCACAAGGAGATGAAGCTTCAAGACAGTAACAGCTAACAGAATGTCTGTCGTTGGCTAAGTGTCATAAGGGGGATGTGCAAAGAGAAACAATCGCAGCCTGTCTGAGGTAATATATGGGTGATAGTGTAAGTACGATGCTCTACCCATGAAGTCAATGGCCCAGTGCCTTAGTGTGGCTCTCCAAAACCCACCAGGCCACATAAAGGATGTTTATTAGCCTGACAAAGCTACACTGGGACACTTTGTCACACTCCGATAATAGGTCTGGGTGCCCCAGTGTAAGTTATGTCTGAGCTGGTAAAGAGGAGAAGGGAGGAAGAGGGGAGGAAAGAAGAAAATAGAGGGAGGTAGTTAGTGCCGGTCTCCAGAGGCTGTGGCGTCAGAGACTTGTGTGTTCTCTGTGGTAGGTCGACTTCCTTTTAGCACCAATCACATTTAAAGACACTTTCAAATTTCCTTTAGCAGAGGTTTTAAGTAAATGCTGACTGTCCCTTGGGTTGACATATGGATTCTTATCCCAGTATTCGGTGTAAGTAGGTATGGTATCTGAAGCCATGCTTATTGTTGCTATTCCTCATTCAAATATGCAGTGAAGTGCAGAACTGCACAAATCTTTCTTTGATGTAAAAGCATGGTAATGCATACCTTTTGGATGGAAGTGGAAACGGGGTTTAGAACTGGCTTTGATTTCTAGATGTCATGTTACATGAAAATAGACTGTTCTTAGAGCAGAATGTTTATGACAATTAGAGTTTGAAGTTCCTTTTAATTACGAGCCAGATGTGGGCCCATAAACAAACTAATCAATGAAAGCACTGTAAGTATTTCAACAATATACAAGGCACATCATTTGAATGAGTTTAATTAATTAGGTTTCACAAAGTCATTTTTGTACACAAGATAAGAAACTCTAAAGCAGTCTGAGCCCTGGTTAATTATCCATCTCATTTCCAAGAGGAACTATAACAAATCAAATAGGCAAATCACAAAGAAATGAGAATGCACCCAGATTAAGAATTCTTGAACCCCAAAATGTGTAATAATAACAGAGAAACACTTCAGTTGTTTCTTCACTTTGCAAAAGCAGGTCAGGATATGCGAATTCTGCTAACTCATCATAAAAATGTGCAAGTTGTCTCTACAGAGGGTCAGCCTCTTGTGTTTCTTGCTGGAAGTTCCTGAGACCGTTATGTCATCCAGGACAACAAAGGCAAAGAGGCAAATTTAATTAAGGCTGACAGATTTACTTTCCAAGGTGGGTTTGAACCATCACCGATTCTGGCTGATTGAGGCCAAATGCCGTCTATAAAAATGACTTACGTCAGCCACTCTGGTAGACCTCCTGGAGGAAGGGAACATGCAATTAGCAGAGTTGGGTTTCAGTGAGGGGGATTCACAGGAACAGTCAACAGAAAAGGTTTCGATGTAGGCACAATGATGTAGCCATTCCAAACTGTCTTGCGAATTCTAAAACCACGTTATAAAACAAAGTACAACATTTCCATCCGCTAATTGCCTAGTTAGTATTACAGTGAATGGCTCCAGCCATGGTGTAAGTACTGATGTGAGTGTCTCCTCATGCCTCGCCCTGTTCCAAGCCTTGATTACATGAACACGTGTGGGTTGGACCCGTTTCTCAGAAGGGCACCTGTACTCTGCTCTGCTCCTTCCCGTCCTCCCCAGCATGCAGCAGTGCTCATCCCTCCCGCAGCACGGCAACCCATTGCTTTGCCACAGAAAGTCTCGTCCATCCCACACACTTCAGTGAACAGGGCTTCATTAATGTGCCGCTCTGCACGAGTGTGGAGGCAAACGCGGGTGAGATGCTGGAGTGGAGCGGCGCGCCGACGCACAGGGCTGGAGGTTTGGGGGGGGGGGGGGTGGGGGGAGAGGGGAGGGCAGGCACAACCGTCAGGTTTAATGCACCATTGGCAGCCCTCAACCACACACAAGTGTACTCATCTGAAGTGCGATCCAGTAAGCAGAATCTGACGGCCTGGGTGCCAGGTTCTCTGTAATTCACCCGACAAGACTGCGCCCTGTCTCATTGTTTTCCTTTCTTTTCAAAGATTGACGTTGGATTCCGGCCATTGTGTATGGCGGCAAGCTATGAAAGACTGATAAATTGATTCCCTGAAAGAAAACTCATTTGAGTTCCACTCTCCCACTGAGGGACAAGCTGCTGCTGGACCAGATGCCATGGCATCTCACAAATCTCCTGCTTTTGTTCTTTTGGCTTTGATCGTTTTTTTTTAAATCACTGCTTGCAAGTACGCTCTGTTGTTTCTCTCTCTCTCTCTCTCTCTCTCTCTCTCTCTCTCTCTCTCTCTCTCTCTCTCTCTCTCTCTCTCTCTCTCTCTCTCTCTCTCTCTCTCTCTCTCTCTCTCTCCTCTATGACTCAATCGTGAGTGAGAATTCACTGGTGTCTGTCTTGACTAAACAAAGTACAGGAACTGCATGCAAAAGGTCCACTATCCCCAGGCATCCTGCCATCTCAAGTGCGTCAAACAATGGTGGCATTTAAAATAAAGTGTTTTCATTGTTGAAAGCTGACAGTGTTTGTGAGAGCCCAAGACACACCCTCACACAGACGGAAGGATGTGTGAGGGTAGCCCATGATGCCTGTTGTAGAATGGCTCTAGAATATCTCTGTTATTTAATGATAATTCCCTTTTATGCGTGTTGTATTGCATTTAATGGTTTATCATTGGATGATTGAAACAGACAGATTTTTAAAATTAATGCATTTTTTACAACCCTTTAAAAAGGGTTACTAGGGTTGTTTTCGGAAAATTATTAGTTTGTTGCCCAACTATTATCCCCACTCCTCTATTTTATACTGCTAAATTTGTTCTCACAAAAGGTGTAAGTATTGCCAAACGTTCCTCTATGGCTTTTTCCATCCAAACTAAAACATGACCTTGCCCATGATTTCAAGAGCAGTTGGACAAATACATGATCACACTTAACAAGTAGACAGTCACCATGATGTGAGTGAATGCAACAGATAACTGCTTGGTACTGTACGGTAATGTGTGAGAGTGCAAAAGAGACAGAGAGAGAGAGAGCAAGAGACAGAGAGAGAGCGAGAGAAAGAAAGAGCGAAAGAAAGAGAGAATTTAAAGGAGGAAAAACATGAGCAGTGAGCTTAGTGACCTCAAATGCAGGTCGAAGCACTCAGGGAGATTGGCTGCAGCAGCCAAGGATCTATGTGTTAGGGAAATAACCTCCCATCTCTACAGATGATCTATACTCTTCCTATCAAATAACTACAGTAGGAACTGCCATTTTGGTATTCTAAACATTTAGGATGAACAAATTGTTTAGTATTACAGTTGAGTGTCTGTAGATCATCCACAAGGAAAATCTAAACTGAATGGAATCATGAACTCTTAATCATGCTATGGTGTAGCTAGCTACCTATTTGCTGTTTTAAAGAAATCTTCTTGGTCAATCCATACACTGCTGATATTGCTAATTCAGAGACTGGGGTTCCATTTTAGATAAATTGACTGTGTTAGGAGAAATATTTCATGTTGACATTTAGTGACTAAAAGCCATTTAATTCAGGACTAGCATTAAACCAACCACCTTTTTTAAGACACAATTGTTTTACAAACAAACGTGTCGCTCCACATAAAAGTGTTCATGTCGGTATTTAGAAGCGAAAGTGGAGTATGAGGCATGCTACATTAGAGATGATCTTAAAAAAACGCAGAAAGTGTGTATTCAGAAGAGTATTCAATTGGGAATTATGTTTGCATTTCTAATTACTTCTCATAGCGAACCAGGAATTGATTTTTGCAAATGTGCATTGATCTGGTGGACTCAAATGACTTGACTTTTCAGTTGAATGCCATTGGAGGCTGACGGTGGAAATCCAGAGCCTTCTACCCGGGGCCCCTGGGCTAGACAAAGATACATTGATCTAGCCGGGAAACGATGTGCTTGCTTGCACATTGAAAGTGGCAGGCAGCATCGGAAAAATGTTTGTTTCCATCAGATGAAATCACATGAATTTCCCTTATGTCCAAACAAATTGCTGGTATAGGTCAGATGGTCAGCCAATTAGAATAAGCCACTCTTGCAGTGCACAGGAAGTAAGGTTGATGGAAGACTGATTTGTTTGATTGATAGTACCCAGGTTAATCTTAGACTGACGGGCAATGTTGACTGAGGTGTTGCTACTCCTGCAGAGGAGACTGTAAATATGAAAAGTGCAGAGGATGCAAATGTGTTCAGATCAATCAAACCCTAGTCAGCATTATTAGGACCAGTCTATTTGAGAACAGGGACACTTGTGGTGCAGAGGTACTTGTCAGTGGTGTCTGGATCCTGAATAGAAATCAAAGATTGATAACAAGGCCTTTTTGACATGTTTTTCAATGCGGGAAACATTTTGAATGAATGAATACATTAGCTTTGAGTGTTTGCTGATTTTGAGATGCATTCAAAGGTATTCATGAAAGGTATTCATGTTCCGGGACAACGATTTTGCTTTAAGTATCTAAATTATTGTTTACGATGCAATCGTTCTAAACTGCTCTTCCTGTCAAATTGTGAAAGATATTGTGACTTGTTCTTCGTGCAGAAACTTATACCAGGACTCGTTCTGCTATTGGTACCTCAGCAAAGCATTGTCTTTGTCCCAAGCTCTGTTTGAGTTTGGAATAATGCAACTGCCACAGTGTCTAAGGGTCTACTGTGACGTTAGCTTCAACCGACCCTGGAACTGAGACTCTACAACATCTGAATATGGTTTTTAAATTAGATTTTATGTGATTTGCCGACCTAATGAGACACAGAGGCATTTGTAATTTCGCTGGGCTCTCGGCTCATCATGCCTTGCTTCCTTGTGTACCTACACCCGAACATGATTGGTGGATTATTTTTTGTGGTCCAGACACGTCAGACCACACTTAAACGAATGGGGAGTCTTTCCATTGTGACACGCTGAATGGAATGGGCTGTGAGAAGAGAAGGTTCCAGAAGAGGATAGCTATCCCTGTGTGGGTCCCTGATGAGGTGCAGGTTACAGTTGGCAACTCACTGCTGAACTACTACTGCATGTGCTCAACACTAACAGCAGTGTGTAACTGTGAACCTTCCGGAAGTCCTGTCCAGCATAACCTGCTCTACCACACCAGATGCAATCGGAGTCCTCCTCCAACGGTGCAGTGTGTCCATAGCTAAGGCTGCTTTCCATTAGGCTTCCCCATGGAGAATGGGAAAGAACACATTCAGTCTGTAATTCCCTTCTCCTAAAAGCCCCTCCTGATCCTTGCTTAAACATCACCGGTCCTAGTGTGGAGCGGGGGTCCTTCATCACCCTCCAATTTCACACGACGCGTCACAGTCTTTAATTTTCCATCTCCATTTTCAGTGTCCAGGGGTCTCTCTCTCTCTCCTTCTGTCGCTATCTCTCTCTCTCAGATGCTTGGAGACAAAGTCGAATGAGCCAATAGCATTTAATTGCCAGGTTTTATGTGGGTTGCTGGGAGGTAATAGCCACTCAGCACTTCTGTCCACATGATAGATGCCAGTGATGGTCGTTTGGCTTGGTTGCTGTTTGGTGCACGTTCAGTGAATTGAGGAACTGCAGGGAGAAGTAACATGGAGTTCAGTGATTGGCTAAGTGAACCCAGGGGGATGTCTATTGGGAAGATGGGGTCAGTAAACAGAAGACTTGTTAGAACATTTTGTGATTAGGTCTGGGGTTGCAATCCCCTGAACAGGGCCCAAAATGAGCCCTGTCACAGAGTGACGTGCTCTGGGTATGTACTCCTTACAGGAATAACCCTTTCCATTCATCCATGTTCTGAGTGCCCTTTTATACTAATGTTACACTGTACTTCTTTGCAGCAGCAAACTTTTTTTATTCCCTCTGATGCAGACCCAAATGATAGCCACGAAGAATATTTCCATTCAGTTTGAAGGGAAATATATTACCACTATCATTCTTTCCACATATGAAATATCCTGGGACCCCATTGCGCTATTCCACCCACTTACATACTCACCACTCACTCTTTTTTCAACAGTTATTTTCTACAGGGAATAGTGTATTTGACTTTGTTCGGTAATACTAATTTAATTCCTCCTCTGACTGATAGGATAGGTGATGGTTGTAAGGTATTGGTGTACACACTAAACTGTTCAATATGAATCACAAGAAAGAAAGGAGTTGAATGAACTAAAGGAAATTGGAAAATAAAAGTTATTATGTTTGTTGTGGAAAGTATTTGTTTGTGACACTTCCTATCCTCACCAGAAACTAATTGGCCCAAACTATGTTTGGTTAAAGTTATGCATGGATCCCAGTAACTTCAAGTGATTGCTTTGGAATTCAACCATGTCAGGTTTCAGTCATGAGTTTAATTATCCCTCACACGGTTGCATTTTGTTAGTCCATTCTCGATAACGTAAATGCAAAGTCTCATTCCATGAAAACCAATTAACTGCTTTAGTGCATGTCAGTGAGGACACTATCATTATCTAGTTAGGGGTGTTAATGAAAGTTTTTCACTTGACAGACTGCTTCCATTGTTTAATTTTTCCTTAAGTCCTACAGAATGCTCATTGCTGCTTGTTTACTTGACCTGGAATTTTTGGCTAATTAAAAAGCAAAGGCACAATATTTTCATTGAGTTAATCTTCTTTTCATCACATTTTGGGGAAATAGCTTTAGTATTTTTTATATCTTCAGCATCTACCATCATTTTGGTCATCATAAAGTAATTGAGTGCCAGTGAAGTACCCTGAATCTGCCTACCACACATTATGAAAGACTTCTTATATTACAACTGGCACAGAAAAACCAGGTCTTTACTTGACTGTTACACTATGAGATTCTTCATTGCTGGTGGCAACTGATACAAATATTGTACCAACTCATATATTTTATAGCACAGTAAATGTTTAGTACAGCACAGTAAAGTCAGGCTTAGTCTGTTTAAAATAGCCCCATTAGCCCTGATTAAAAACCCTTACAAACAGCATACTGTATATTTATAAAAGGCATCAAAGTACATTTCTTGTACAATGCCTTCATTACTTTCCTGCTATGCATACAGTAACTGTTTAGATGTTCTGCTGTTTCTAATTCTGCAACACAGAATCATGACCCCACTGCAAAAAGAAAATATCAAACATTAAGCAAAAGTAACTAAATGTTGCATGATCTAATGTTGGGTGTTAATATGAATATATTCCATACCAATTTATGCTCAAAGCAGACATTATTTTAACATTATTCAGTAGCACAAATCATTTCATTGAAGAATATTACATATTAGAAGAAAAACTATTTTAGCAATGCTTAATCCCATCAGATATTTATATGTATAAACACTTCAGATACAGATCAATGTGGAAAGTTGAAAGTTGATCAATTAGATTGAGATTTTGAACAGTAATGTTGTGTGGTGATTAGAGTGATTGGCCCAGTGCCATGCATCCCAGTTGAGTAGCATACACAGTATTTCACACATGGAAAACAGCCTGCAGTAAAAAATGACTTTCGATTACTTTTGACCTTAGCTGCAAATGGTCCACAGATGGAGCAATCCATTGCCTTAAAAATCAACTGTGCCAACAAATTTGGCTGGGAGATAACAAACTATATTCCTCATATAAAATCCCTAAAAATAGAACTAATGTATTCCTCATTTTTCCTTCTACATTTGGATGATGGATGATATAGAATGGAGCCATGAGCCACCATGGTTCATCTCTGGGATATTGGATATAAATCCAATATCTAATTTTCACAGAAAAAATAACTCAAATTCATGCTTTTATCCTCGTCTATACGTATCTGAGCTTTTAGACTGATGCAGTGAATTCAAAGAGGTAAGTGGATCAGGTGTATGAATGCAGAGTGTGTCTCCTTTATTGGTTGTCTTGAATCAGATGGATGTTAAGGTGTAATGTAGAAAGACAGGGTTGGTAATGTGACCTTGCCATCTGGGTGGAGGGCCGCTGGGTTTTCAAACAACGTCTCTTGGCTGTTGAATATCACTAGACACCATTGTTATTACTCAATCGAATTAGCGAAATGTCTTCATGAGCACAGTTCACAAATACAGCTACAAACACACGTTTGTGGAGTCTGAGAATACGTATTGCTTGTCCGAGAGAACACTCAAGTTGTTTCAACACAAACAGGACACTGTAAGTGGTCTTGCCGTGTAGAAGTGTCGTGTGCCTCGACTGAAAGAAGCGACGTGGGTGGGAGTTTGGACAAACAGACGAACAGATAATAGATATCCACCAAGCTTAGCTTCCGTCCTCTGGGGAAGAGCGTGTGGACGCTCCGACCGATCCTTCACTAAGTCCCTCCTCTGACAGGCATCTGCTGGAGCCTGAAGGGGGCCGACCGATCCCTCTTCAGAGACAACACTGTGTTCAAGGGCAGCAGCATCGATGCTTACCTCCCAAACATCCCAGCAGCCCCTGGGGCCCATCCCAGCACATTGATCAGCCCTTGCCTGAGCCTCTCCTCCCAGACTGGTCAGACACCCCCTCCACATCTAACATCCACACTGTGGTACTTTTCTATTTCAGTGGATTGTTGTGGCACAGATACCGGAAGGTTTTATTGCTCAGACTTTGTATTTTTCCATTCTGGTTTTGTATCTTCTACAAGAATCTCTGCTGGGATGGAATGAAACTTGTTATAACTGCATTCTTCAAGATTGAAATGACATCCACTTTAAAAGATGCTGAAAGATTCCCTATTTACAGTATGTACTTACTGCCTTCATGTCGGCATGGACAGATTTAGACGTAAACCTCTATAAAGCTGCCCTGACCTCTGCTTTAATCCAAAGGTCAGATATTCTGTTGGCTAAAAGAGTTCCTGTCACACTCTCTGTGGCTGCATCCAAAAATCTATTTGGTTGAGGCTTCATTCTCTACTCAAAAAGGATGAAGAGAGAGATTGTGTACGTGTGTGTGTGTGTGTGAGTGTGAGGAGGGGTTATGCCTGTGACAGCTGTGACAGGTGCTTTCAGAAGGCTGTCCATGGTGATGTGAGGACCCACAAAGCTGAATGACAGAGCAGGGAGCAGGATATGAAGGCTGGCCCCTTACCATCGCACCACACACAGCACCAGACATGAGGAAAGATGCTCTGCAGCTAATCAACTCATTAAAAAAAAAGGGTTTAGTTATATGCAACTAACTTTTCCAGCCTACTGACAGTCTGTCAAATATCCAGTATCCCATCTGGATTTATCATTGGGAAGGCTTCTTGGTGCAGTAATTCCATTTTCGGTATGGCAAATCATGCATGAGCCCTGTACAAAAGGAAAGGCTAATTTAGTTAATTGAGTGAGTCATGCAGTAAATATTCTGCGGTACAGTCGAACAACAATTGTAAATCTTGAATATAATGCAGTCCCCCCTTTATTTATTTGGGCTATTTAAAATTGAATATGACTCATTTCTCTCCACTGTTCATGACATCACAACATCATATTATCTAGCTACTGCAAACACACTGAATACGCTCAAACCATCAAGGCGAATATATATGGACCTTTACGGTCCACCATAGGGCTCGAGCTCCATCCTTTATCTCATCTCCCCTGCAATAAGGTTCAATTGCAATTGATTCAGGCGTGCACTTTCGCATCTCTCTCACGCCCTCTCTCCCCATGTTAAGCAGAGGGAAATCCATGGCTGACCTGGGTCCTCACCTCCCTGCTTCTGTCTGCCTATGTGTGGGCTGGGATCCAAGCTGAGAGGAGGGGCGTGGGGCTGTGGCTGGCTGTAGATGAAGGGAATAGATTTGACAGTAATGTCTTTTCGATGATAAATCAACTGTAACCAATCTGTAATCAACTGGTACTTTTCCTCCCTCTTTTTCCCCCTGTATACCTCTCCATATGAAGTAACTTCCCGAAACTTTACTCTGCTTTTGTAAACAACATCGAAGAACTCCCCTCTTTGTTGCGCAAGGTGTTTATTGGAATAAGTAGACATGTGACAAAACTAAACAGCATCTGACAAATCCAGTTGTGTTCTCTACTGTAGGATGTTGCAGCACAAGGATTAGTATGAATGTATATTTTACCCTCTGCACCAATGGACCCAGAGCAAGTAAACAGTTGTTGTGTGGGAGTCAGTCCACGTGGCTGCTGTTGCTTTAGCCGCGGGCCACAAAGCCATTAAAACGCTCTTCATCTGATGCAGCATGTCCACAGCACATTACTTGATCTGTCAGTCCTTTTATTCTCCCTTTGATGGATACATTTAGCTAGTCTCTGAAAGCATGGGAGAAACCGCTCCCAGCCAACCCTCGTCATACAGTACACCACCGCCACCGCTGTTGTCAAGTGTAAGAAAAATAAATAAAGCCTGGAAAACACTCTTTTTTTTTTTTACTTCACCTGGTTACACGTCCTTGTGTCTCTGTCTTACCTGGTACATGTCTGACTAGTCTATAGAAATGTGTTTCAATGAGCCCTGTCACTCAATGATACGCAGTCGATGAAAGCATGTGAAGGATCCTCCTGGATGGAAGGGGAATAGAAAACTGGGCTCCTGGGGTGAAGACTCCTTTCAAAGATTCAGTGTCTGCTCTTTGTTCACCTTTATAAAGATAGCAAGTGGCATTTCACTGTCCACTGTTCACTGTGTATATATATATATATAAGCTCCCTTTTTAAAGATTAGAGAGGGGCGTCTAGCAAATTTTAAGGTGAGAAAGAGGAAGAGTGAGTGCGAGCGAGAGAAAGAGTTGCTTGTGTAAGAGCTAGACTGTGACAGAGAAAGAGTGAGATAGAGAGAGAGAGAGAGAGAGAGATGTGCTGTGGCTGATTTCTTGCCTTTAACTCCAGGACTTCAATTTGTTGCAGCTGTGCGAAAAAAGATTGATTTATGGATTTTAATCAGTTGTCTTATTAAGTATGCAGTAGAATCCGATAGCCATAGACACTCGTTGCCAACTTTTTTTTTTCTCCCCCTCTCCTGCCAACCTGACCTCACAACTCCAGCATGAGGCCCTCTGGGATCTAGTGAGGTTCAGATTAATGACTATGGAAAAGCCCTCTTATCCTCAGGGTTGAAGTTGTTTCTAACTGTGACTGCTGTTTGTGTGTGTGTATGTGTGTGTGTGAGTGAGTGAGTGAGTGAGTGAGAGAGAGAGAGAGAGAGAGAGAGAGAGAGAGAGAGAGAGAGAGCGCTAGAGAGAGAGGGGGTGAATGTCAGAATAACAGAGGATTCATTTAACACTCGCTTTACTTGGCAAACACTCCTGGAGCACCTCATCTTCACTCTGAAAAAAGATACTGATTAATGTTTATGTGGACCCCAGGGTATGAAACACAAGAAGAAGTACTCATGGTAGCTAATAACTAACTATGAGTAATTGCACTATGGAAAGCATTCACAAGTAAAATAATCCTACCACGTTCCTACAATGCTACAGGATGTTAGTAAGGAATCGAGATGCCAATAGGAGAATACTGGCAAATTTCTCAGAAATTGTAATTTTAGGGGAGAATATCCCCTTACTCATTTGCTTAATTTGGCGAAAACATTGAGATAAGGATTTGAGTGTTGAAATTTCAATCAGTACTATTGGGGCTGTGGAATAGGAGATGGACATTCAGGACTAGAAGACGTTGTTTGTCTTGATTTAGACACATTTCCTTTTGTGACGGCAAATCTGTTGGCTGCCCAATGTGTCTTTTTTCCCTTCCTTCCCCGCTTGTCAGATGAGCAATTTATTTTCATTGTATTTTTGTAAATGGAAAAGCTCTATTAATCATGTAAATGATTATGCATGAAATAATTTGGATATTGAGGCGGGAGGCATTTTTATTATCTAAAAACTCATTATTCACCACCGCTGTGAAAAGATAAATAGAAAACTAAACATGTCAGTTGGTGTTTAGGTTTTTAGGACTGGTCTCAGTCATGGGCATTAAACCCCAGCCAAACATCTTCTGCCTAAAAAGTCTCGAGAAGATTTGGATTTGAAAGTGACTGCAAAATCAGAATTTAACAACCCGTTGGTGTCATGCAGTTATGCACATGCTTACTTATTGTATCGAAATCAATGTTCAGTGTGGTATTCAGCTGTACTCCCCTAATTGGGGGCCTTACCTTTGTAACTGTAAGCCCAGTTTTCTAAAATAAGGTATGGATCAAGCTGAGTTCAACACATCCCATCCCATGACGTCAACTTCCTCCTTATTGGATTTCCACCATATTGGATTTTATGTAGATGTAAAACATTTTCACAGTTCACAACTTTGTCCAATCTCTCCCGAAATTGGCACAGATGAACTTCAGACCAAGCCTCACAAAAGTTATCAGATGGATGTTTTATGTTCAAAGCCGTTTGTCCGTTACAGCCAGTTGAAATCATAAAGTCGCCAAACAGAATGTGAGGTCACATCTCAGCAATGCTTTGCTGTATCTTTATCAGCCTTGTAACGTAGACTCTGCACCCCTTTATGAGAATGTGTAAAACATTTGGCCTCATTTGACCTCAGGAGGGCGCTGCAATAATAAAAAAACTCAAACAGAACATGAGGTCATGTCATCTGACATAAAACTCCCTGTCAGTGCTTGCAGCCATGATTCTAACACAATCAGATCAAGTTGCCATGGCAACTGCCATGCTGAGACACTTGACACCTCATATTTAGATGGTGAATGTGAGTGGATTTTCAAGTTTATTTGTAGGCACGCATATTTTAGGGAATCTGTTTGATTGTACAGTTAACTGTATATTTCCTCCAAGAAAGATTGTTTATAAGCAAGTTTCTCAGTGGTAGAAATACAGAACAAAGCTAGTTTATTATAGCGGGTGATGAATGGTTACTGTGAGGAAATCCATCTGCTGCATCAACACATCGGAAATGGGATCTTCGAGAGATAACAAATTACGGGGCGCGCAAGCGGGGATGCTCAAACACACACACACACACACACACCCGCCCGCACTCACAAACACCAGCCTTAAGCCAAAGCGCCCTACCTGTCTCTGGATGTGCATGGTCACTGGTAGGGTGCCAGGTTGCCCAGTAATCTATCATCTGAGAGGTTTTATCTTTCATTTCAGTGGCCTGAGATGATTTATGTTGGTTCTGTGTTTCATATAAAACCATAAACTATAATGAATTTTGGGTTGAGTGTCAAACTGTTTACTCTTCGAGTAATGCCAGTTTTGCTTCGACTGACAGCTAAATGAGCTCCAGTGTGTTTGATTTGAACACCCAGCTTTGAATGAGTTGAACCTAGGCAATAATGCGTCTCAAAACAACATACCTGGAAAGTTTTCGATTTATACATACATAGATCAAGTAAGTCATTGGCAGCACTGTTCCACAATCCTGTTTTTCTGTTAGGGCACATCAGAAGTACATGGGGAAGTGTTGTATACATGGCATACATTCATTGTTATTGTCTAGCAGTTTTATCCGTCTTCAGTTTATTTGCTGAGGTGGCACTTCTCTGCCTGCTGGGCCATAATGCACGGAAGGCAGCATTTTGATTTACATTCAAAAGCCTTTTTCAATACCGCTCCCACAACCACAGAACACAGTGACCAGGGAGCAACACTGGATCATCTGTGACTTTCCTCCCTGCCCAGTGAGAAGTACTAAACAAAAGTGTTTTGTGTGTGTATGTGTGTGTGTGTGTGTGTGTCTGTGTGTGTGAGAGAGAGTGAGAAATAGAGAGAAATAGAGAGAGGGGGAGAGAGACAAAGACAGAGACAGAGAAAGAAAGAGGGAGAACGAGTTTGTGATGTTGAGGAATGCCCAAACACAAGTACAATAGCTTTTCATTGAGACAGAGATAGATGTTGCATCAGTTCCTCTCCATGGCAAGATAACCACCAACCTAGGTGTTTACTGTAATGAGATGGCAGAGTTGACGGAGGTAAAGAAAATGAAGCAGTTTGGTCTCATTTGCAGCTCCTTACAGCTGAGTGCACACGTCATAAAAGGCATGTTGTTACATTCAGTAACATGTATGTTAACTGTAACTGTATGCACAAGCCTTCAAGAGAAGATACCACACAGAAGCACATATGACCAGTTTCACTCTTTATGCTGAGAGAACATCACTATTTTTATCACACTATGTGTGGGTGTGTGTGCGTGGGGGGGGGGGGGGTGTATGCAAATATGTTATTTATTCTTTAGCTGACAGGTTGCTTCTCCCAAGGTTGCGTGTACCCAAGTTATTGCAAGAAAAGTGTGATGTGTGTGTGTGCTGTTTGTGTGTGTGTGAGCGTGTGTGTGTGCTGTTTGTGTGTGTGTGAGTGTGTGCTGTTTGTGTGTGTGTGTGTTTGTGTGTGTGTGAGTGTGTGTGTGTGCTGTTTGTGTGTGTGTGTTTGTGTGCTGTTTGTCAAACGTGTGTGTGTGCTGTTTGTGTGTGTTTGTGTGCTGTTTGTCAAACGTGTGTGTGTGTGTTTGTGTGTGTGTGAGCGTGTGTGTAACGTCTCTGCTCTTATCTTGACAGGTGCCGTGAAAGAAAGACAAGGGAATCTTATTTACACTCAAGGTAAAACAAAAAAAAAACGTTACTGTAATAAACCTTTCCAGCACATTTTGTCATGTCCCTTTCAAAGCATTTTTGCATATTCAATTCCATAGAGCTGTAAGCTAACAGCTTGCCATCATCTTCAGCTAAATATTTGTTTTCTGGAGTAGGCTATAGAAAACAAGTCGGTTTTCACTTGTCGAATGCTGCACAGCCTTCTGGCTCCTCCGAGGGCTGGTAGGTGGTTCCGACTTGTCCATGCTACTAATGTGATCACACAGACGCTGGGTTTAGCCGTGAATCCATAATGCTCTCACTAGCTGGAGACATTCAGGCATTCGTTCCGCACAATAGCAAATTAGTATCTGAGACCAAAATCCCTCTTTTATCCCAGGGGGCATCCCATCTTTAATGTCTTAATGAAATACTTAGAGGGAGAGAGAGACCCGGAGAGAACCGCAGAGGGAGAGACACGGAAAGAAGAAATATGGGAGACGTAGAGCGAGGGAAAGGGAAAGTGAGACAGAGAGAGAAAGAGAGAGGTGCGGAGAGGGAACGAGAGAGGAGACGGGGGTTCAAGTGACAGCAGAGGAAGCCTTTCATCTCGGATTTCCAATCAATAGGGATTAGTGTCCCTGTGCATGTGTCACCCATGATTACGGTGGCAGCAGGACTGGCAGTTGAAGAGCACACACGCACACTCACAGACACTCGCATACACACACTGGTCCTCTATGCTAATGAGTTCTGTCCAGTTTTACCATGTAGCAGTACCTCAAGCTTGGCAGACACACTTTAGAGTGATTCTTAATGAGGCAGACCTAGAGCTCACCTCATCCCTGGCCAGGATATTTTAGGACTTGCTGGATCAGAACCTGACTCCCTGCTACAGTGAGGCTGCAGAGATACATGATCAATATGACCCTGCCTTGATCCATTATAGATGTGGCTGGGGTTCGAGGATCGACAGGTGTATTGTGTGTTTGATGTATTCCTGTTGGAGAAAGGTAGGCTTTTAGCAGCTGCCTCAATGCCCACTGGCCTAAGATCCTAAGATTTCTGGGTTTATGCAAATAGATATATATTTTTTGCAACGTGTTTATTTTCTGAGAGGCAATGCTCTTGCCTCCTCTGTTGTGGTCTCCACTTTCTGTCTGTGTAAGCATGCTCAAGAACAGATTGAACAGACGCTGGAATTTTTGAGACAAAGTACCACATAGACAAACTGTCTACCTGTCCAAGAGACTTCAATTGCACAGACCACTGCCCAGCCCTACAAAACCAAAGGTAGCAAAAGACAGCTAACATCTCTGAATCCCGTTACACTGTTTTACATAAATAACTCATGTATTGCATAGTTATGAGCGCCACAGTCTCTAAATAAATTGCAGCCCTAACAAGTTGAAAGAGATGCACACTTTTTCTTTCCACTGGTTTGGCACCTACATCAAACAGTCACAAACAACTGAAAACATTCCTCTCTTTAGTTTCTATGACACGTTGTGGTATTGTTTTGTCTTCTGAAGTCAAACTGCCTTCATCTCTTCACTTCACTTGTCTTGTGGTACAGAAGCAGAGAGAGAGAGAGAGAGAGAGAGAGAGAGAGAGAGAGAGAGAGAGAGAGAGAGAGAGAGAGAGAGAGAGAGAGAGAGAGAGAGAGAGATACATGGAGAGAGAGAGAGAGAGATACATGGAGAGAGAGAGAGAGATAAATGGAGAGAGAGAGATTTGGGGAGAGAAGAGAAAGAGAACGAGAGAGAAGCCATTTCTCACAGGCTTTCCATGAAAGGCAGCACAAAAGCTTGTCAGTTTTGGCCCACAGGAAACAGAATGGTCTGAAAGAGGAAGATGAAAGTAAGAAGGGACTTAGTGAGAAAGGGGTGACGGAGACAGGCATGTATCAAAAGCTGGTCAGGGGTTTTAACATTGCCTGAGAGAGTGAGAGAGAAAGGAGAGAGAGGGAGGGAGGAGGAATATGACTACTTATCAGGCCTGAGGACTAACATATCCTTTAATGCGTTCCCATGCTGTCAACTACAAAAAACAAGACAGAACAAAAAAAAAGGACGATTAGAACAAAGACATTTTGCTTTCAGACACTTTTCACATGTTGTATAATTTAGGTCCTCCTTTCGTTGCATCCCTCCTTTCATTGCAAATGTGCCTGCACGTTGTGTAAAATCAAATTGAATTAACTCTAAGGGTCTTTAAGTGTATGTCCAGTAATATTAAGTAAAACCCAGGGCGGTATAGCTGCAATAATTGCATAAATATATTTCTTCTACTCTGGACTACTGAAGTGGGCTGGTCCAGAGCTCTCTAAGCTGACGTTCTATACAAAACATTTTTACTTAGTGGAGAGGTCAATGAACTGGCTTTGGCATTTCATTTCAGAAAGCAAAGCAGTGTTAGCTGACAGACTAATGGAGTCCTGGCTGTTCAGCCCTGTGATGTACAGTACTCTACAGTGAGAACAGATATTCATTTAAAGTCTTTTCAAATCATATCTGCATGAATCCCGGAAAAGCCATCAGCATTTAAACACACTTTTAAGTGCATCTATCTATCTCGCTCGCTCTCTATCTTCCTCTCTCTCTCTCCCTCTCTCTCCCTCTATCCCTCTTATCCATTCTTTTCATCTCTCCATCTCCATGTCCTTACATTAAACTAGGGTAGAGCAGTCTGACTGGCCGTGATTCATACTGCTTGTCAGGAGACCTCTGTGTGTGTAGCAGCAGCAGCAGCTGGCTCCACACTCGACACTCTGACAGCCACCTGCACACACTCTTAATCTCTATCTTGTGTCTTTCTCGAGGCAGATGTTACGGTAATATGATGTTACACGGTGACATGTTTACTCGCGGCGATAGGGAAATGCGTCCACGATTTAAGCCGAGATGTCGGCGAGGTGATGGTGGTCGTCTTAAAGAAGTTACTTCCTCTTCGTTGAGTGTCGAAAGGTGCGAACGAGATGCATTATAGTTGCTGCTTCACAGCTCGGAGATTTTAAACAACTGGCAATGCCTGACTGCTCCGTCACCATTATGGTATTGTAATACATCTCGTGGAAAACATTGTGATCGTGACAGGAAACGCCGTAAACGAATCGTGGCGGTCAACGAGCCATCCGTGATCATCTAAAGTTGTGCGTCTCAGAGATCCTGGAAGGAGGGGAGACGGGTTCCATCCTTTCAGGGTCACGGAAGCTGGAGCCAAACAGCGGCCAATGATCCTGAAAGACGAGGCAATTTGGCGAGAGCCGAAGGAGTAATGAGAACAGAAGCGCGATATTGTTGGAGCGCTGAGATTTACGAGGTGGAGCCAGGGGGGGGGGGGGGGGGCGGGGCGAACGTGGAGAAACCGTGGATTGGTTCCATGTTTGTGTGGAGGTGTTAGCACATTAACCTGTGCAAATGGAGGTTAGGGCGTTCCTTTCCTGCAACTGTGTCTACCTGGGGAGGGGGGAGAGGGCTGAGAGGGGCTGCAGCAGTTAGCAGGACCAGTAGACACGAGAGGGAGGCAAGGATGGCTTTCTCCCCACCAAACTGCAACTCTGGCTGGATTAAGATGCTGCGATGAAGGATGAAGATGTCGGGGAGAGAAACAGAGAATGAGGGAGAGGATGAGAGGGGGGAGGATGAGAGGGGGGAGGGAGAGAGAGACAGAGAGAGAGAGATCTCATGAGAAAGATTGAGCAAAAATGACCCACGGGGGAGAAGGCATGAAATCGCTCTGGTGGTTTGGCACCAGCCTCTCTCCCTGTCTTGTCTCGTGACACAGCACGTTGGGTGTGAAGTGACAACGCCACCGAGTTTATTGGCACAGCGCTTCGTCCTGCTTCCGCTGGGCCAGACGAGGCACTGAACAATCCTAAAACTGCTGAGCTCCCCCTTGGGCTGGAACTCATTTCATCTACTGTCTGTCCTCTGGACCAGCGGAGGGAGATCGTCTCCACTCACGGGTGGGCACACATGTGGGCAAATCAGCCAGAGAGAGCGTTGACTGGAGGCCTGGGGGCCTGGAGCCTGTGTCCTTTCTCTGATGAGAGCAGAGGTTTGATCCACAGAGCATCGCCTCCCAGAACCCACAGGGAGGTGGTCCCCCAGGGGCCTTGACCATACGCTGTGATCATCAAGCCCCAGCACATGGGACAGACAGAGCGTCAGTACTGCCGTCATATAGAATACAAAGTGCCGTGCAATAGCTTGTGTAACCCTAATCTTTTGAGGCGGCCGGCGGCCGGCAGTGTCAGCCCCGAGAACAAGCGCAGATCATGGTGATAGCCAAGCACGGCTGTAATCCAGGACTGGAGAGACACGCCGTAAAACATTTATTTGCCGAGTATAAAATGTACTCTCTAGGGACCGGTGCCAGAGTTCTTTTTCAAGTTAATTTATAATGAGTGTGAGTTGTAAATTGATTTGTTTTCCTTTTTGGAGGTGATGCTATGAGAGAGGATTAAATATTTAATCCTTTAGCTGTCATGACAACACATAGACTGTGTACAGATACTGTAAGTTATGCTAGCATCATTTGGAGCTTTACAACTGCCACACTTTTCATGATCGTGACCTTCATGTCTGTCACACAACCGATTAATGCTCTTTTATAAAAACGGTATTTGTAGTGTGGGAAGGACTATGATGCATCTTATGAGGTTCTATGATTACTCATCAATATACAGTATTGTCCGGATATATAACTATTGAATAAAGAGACAATTCTCGTGGTAGACAGTTGTTTCTGTAATAACACCTTTTTGCATTCAGCAGTGGTGGGTTCATGTGTTATGTGAACTATGCCATGTACCTCCAGCATTGACTGAGCACATCTTAGAGACCGATTGGTCAGATGTAGTGACTCAGCTCACCTTGAGGGAACAGTTGTTATGTAGTCACGTGGGTATAGGAAATTCAATTCCATCTAATAACTAATTCAGGAGGAGTCACTCCATGTTCACAGTTACCACACAGAATACTTAAACAAGGGAGGCTACTTAATGATATATACTGTGACCCAGTCACACAAGAGCCGCAGTTAAATATTCGAAAACAATATAGCATTTGAAAATCTGCCTTGGAATATATAACGTTGTAAATAAAGATGGAAACGTATCATTCTAAATCTAATGACCTATATAGCGGAACACTGTCGAAATACGTATGACTGATTCTCCTAATTGACATAACAGGTCAGAAGGGCTTCCAGACTGATCATCACAGGTTGCACGTCGGATCTGAGTGAGTCTACTTGGGTTCCAGTCAGGCATGCTTCCTTCCCTGACACTTCAATCAAGTCTGGGCTGTGTGGTACAGTATATCTCTGCCCTCTGGAGAGGAAGGTGAACACAGCTATTGGTTCTGACAGAGAGGATATATTGCGTGGGTCTGGCTTGAAAGTAATAATATTTTCTATATCAAGGTGAAAGCAGATGCTAGGGACATAAGTGGGACTCAGTGGATTTGTTATTGGAATGACTGCTTAAAATGGCAGATAAGATTGGTGCTTTCATTATTGCCGGTGCTGATACACCCTGCCTGGTACCGTGGTGATGTGCGAAGGAGGGAGGAACATTGGTCTACAGAGTTAAGTACAGAACAGTAGCTTTTGTCTTCTCTGGCTGTGTTCAGTCCTCCTAGGACCTACAGAAGGATGAGGGGAGATAAAAAAAAATGTTTCTCTGTGTGAACTTGATATCATGACTGGGTTTGATTCTCTGTGTAATTGCAGAGTGCAGAGTTTTCAATTTTTCATCTCATCTTTTCAGGCTTTGGTCATAAAGAATGAGTTTCGGATTAAAATGTATGTATTGAAAGACAGAAAGTAAGTCGGAAAGCAATTGAAAAAGATGAAATGAATATGGTTAGATCTAAATCATTTCTTTTTGATTGCTTACAAGACTGTTTCTGAGCGCACTCTGAAACTGAGATGTCTTTTAAAATTGCTTACTGTTCCAGGTCTTATGGACAATGTTCACCTACATTAATCTCAGTTCACAGCTTGTCAAAAGTAATCCCCATACTATATCTCTCCTCGACTTTGAAGAGGGACTTTGAAGCTGTTGAGAGATTTCTTCATATTTCCAACATATAACTTTTTTCCAATCTTCCGGCATTTTCACATGCTGTTTCTGCATCACCTGTTAAAGGAAAGTGCTTTGTCCCTGTTGCGGGTTTTTGATCATTTCAACAAGCAGGGGGTAAAGTTTCATTCCCCCCACAATATATTTATATATTGGTATCATTGTCAGGGCACTAACCTTTAACAGCAGGCATTCTAATCACACACTTCCACACTCCACTGCCATTGATGGCAAACACAAAGAAAATACCTGCTACGAAGGAAACCACATTAATTTCCAAAATGGTTCTGCTGCGATCACTGACACCCCTACAGCAGTGGATAGAGTGGGGAACGGCGGAGGAGGAGAGGGGTTGGACCTCCTGCCTGCTTCCATGCTGTCAAACCTAATTAATGTTCAAGCAAAAGCCCGGCAAGTTAAGTGGTTGGGAAGTGGGAAGGGAACTGGTGTTGAAGGCGCCTCGTTCTTGAGAGTACTCTGATGGAGCCGTGTTCACCCGCGGGGGGGGTCCAGACACGTCCTGATGGAGAGACGTCCAACTTCAGCCAGGACCACGCTCAGGATGAAAGCGTTCACTCGTCAGGAAGGCCTGAGGGCATCGGAAGATAACAAGACCCGAAGGGGGCACCAAACCACATCTTCTTCCGACTCTGTAAAAGGCTTCACCGGCTGGAAGGCTGCCGCAGAGTGCCATGGCAACACTCATTGTTAGTCAATCAACAAGGCTAACTCTGCCAGTTTGTGCTGTGATCTCACCTTGCCTGTCCCTTCCTGGCAAGGGCCACACATCACGAGGATAATTTGAGTGAATATTAGCTTTAGGCTAATGTATAGGCTTGTGAGCATGCCGAACCTCCCCTTGGTCCGTGGCACACAACGACCTTACGAGGCTTTTTATGACCTTCCCTGTGTATCAGCAAGGAAGAATGTTAGATGGTCAGGATTCTTCAAGGATGTCATTTCATCTGCATGTCCTCCCACTGCAGGGACACGTACTTCACAAAGTAATGGCTGTGAAAAGAAGGTTGCACTGGGCCTTGTCCATTTTATTTCCCTCCTCATCTCTGTGCTTCTCATTTATTTGGGGAATTTGCTGGTTAAATGGCTCCCGTCGTGTCAAAGTGGATGTCTTCGCATGAGGGGAAGTGCGAAGGAGATCATTTCACATTCTCTGAGCGGCTAGAGGTAAGGGTTGTATTAGCCCACTCCTTAACAGGCATCCTCAAGGCCAAAGTCATCTATAAAGATATTAGCGCTAGTGTGTGATACCTACTGTAAACTGCACAGCGCATCCTAACTTATGACCCACCGGGCTCTCAATTTCCCAGAGTGACTAATACACTGTCTTCAACCTTAATATCTGTTTCAGTTCAACACACACACACACACACACATACACACATATAGATACATACTCACACTCACAGTCACACAGATACACACACACACACGCACGCACACACACACACACACACACACACACACACACACACACACACACACACACACAGCATGGTTTCACCTTGAGGAGGAAGCATGGTTGTAAGTAACCATTAAAGATGAGCAGTGTGTTGAAGTGTGGCCCAGAACAGCATGTCCAAGAGATAGAATCAGGGGCGAATATGAAATATTTATCCTGAGTGATACAAAAAAAGAGAGAATACACTAAAGGAACGGGTCAACTTACCATATTGTTTCTTTGATGGGATTTTCAGGGGAGAATTTCTTATTTTCCACAAGAGCTGCATTGTTGAGATGAAAGATTGTGTACACACCACACAGGCTCTGTGTCATCCTGTGTTTGACCTCCTGTAGAGACCCAACCGAGCCCGCAGCAGCCATGGTTTATGTTCCGACACTAGTCAAGCTGTTCCCCTTTCAATTTTTCTCTCTTTTCCTTCGCAAACTGGGCCCACCTTTCTGTTGTTCGGTGTCCTCTGTTAGATTTGGATTACTTAGCTTTAAGAGGTTCTGGGCCGTTCAGGAAAGCCTGCAATGTCCTTTTAACAGATATGGAGAGATGTTGTCCTAGATAAGGATGTTTTTGCTTGAAGAATAGCTTGCCTCCCTCCCTGTCCAACTGCCTGCCTGCCTGTCTGTCTGTCATTCCTGCTTTTGGTTCTATCCATTTCCCACCCCATCGCCACACTTGTCTCCCTGCCGCCCTGTCTACTTCCCTGCCTGTCTCCCTGCCTGTTGCTTCAAAGGATCCATTCAGTTGTTAGTTGTGTCCCGAGCCCTGTCACAGGAAAGGGGATTACACTGTTAGAGGAAGAAGAAAATCTGTAAAGCCACAGCTCTATTGAATTCATGTAGCAACACATTCTTTACTCAATATTTCAGCATCACGTCCCCGGTGGAGAGATCAAATATTTAATGTTGTGTGGAGGCATGGCTTTGAGTCCGCTGTGTGAGTCCCAGAAGCATGGCGTCATTACTTTAAACCGCTGATTATTATTTAACAATAAAATATTTAGATTTTAATTTAAAGAAGCTACCCCGCTCACACAAATACGCACACCCATGTACGAACACACATACACACACATGCCCGCGTATGGACACAAAAAGTTGATTTCAACCTAATGGATGTTGTTAATTCAGAGCCATTTTAAAAGCACTTAAAGGCTGTTGTATTTAATATGTTCTCTCTCCACTGCTCTCCTCTCCTCCCCTCTGCAGCTCTGTTTAGTGCTCTGCTGGTGTCCTAGTGAGGCCCATGGCTAAGGTACAGAGGTGGTCAGCCGGCCCTCCACAAGGCTGGCTGCTGGGCCTGGCTCTGGTCCTGCTCCTCCACGGGAGCCAGGCCGCCCCATCGGCCAGCGAGCCAGGGTCCAAACTGGTCAGGACCACCCGGGTCAGACGACAGGCCCCGGACGTCCAGACCAGCCCCGGGAACCAAACCCTGAAGGAGCAGCCCATGGTCTTCAACCACGTCTACAACATCAACGTACCCCTGGAGTCTTTGTGTTCGCTGGACCTGGAGTCCAGCGCTCCCAGCCAGGGGGCCGAGGCTTTGTCCTCGGGGCCCGAGGGGTCCACCGACGCCAGCGGTGCAGGCGACAGGTACGAAAGGCCAACCGGACCCACAGAGTACATGGAGCAGACGGTGGACGCGGACAGCCAGGTGACCTTCACACACAGGATCAACATCCCCAAGCAGGCGTGCGGATGCCCTGCTACCGCCACCGTCCAGCAGCTGGCCTCCAGGATCGAGATGCTGGAGAGAGAGGTGTCTCTGCTCCGGGTCCAGTGCAGCTCCAGCTGCTGTGGAGATAGCTCAGCTCTGGGTAGGGTCCCGGGTCGAAAGCTACTGTCTTTGTGCGTTGGTGTTCCTATCAGGTGCTGTGGAATAGTTTTTTGCGCTGTGTATATGGATGTGTATATGAAGGGAGTCAGATGGCTAAGGGAGTCAGGTGGCTAAGGGAGTCAGGTGGCTGAGCGGTTAGGGAATCGGGCTAGTGATCTGAAGGTTGCCAGTTCGATTCCCGGACGTGCCAAATGACGTTGTGTCCTTGGGCAAGGCACTTCACCCTACTTGCCTCGGGGGAATGTCCCTGTACTTACTGTAAGTCGCTCTGGATAAGAGCGTCTGCTAAATGACTAAATGTAAATGTACATTTGCGAAGCGCTGTGTAAAGTTGTTGTCATTGATCTGCTAAATGGGATGGACGACTGTGGAGTAGAAAGAAATGACATCTGATCGGTGCTCGAGAAGTGAGTGTGAATAAGTGGTGTCTAACGGTGTTTTAAGTGTGTGTTTGATGCGTGCTCTACGTCCTTGCGCCGTCTCCCAGGTCGCCTGGACTTTCTGCCGGGCTGCAGCGGGCACGGCAGCTTCAGCATGGACCTGTGCGGCTGTGTGTGTGAGGACGGCTGGGCTGGCAAGAACTGCTCCGAGCCCCGCTGCCCGGACAACTGCTCCGGCCAGGGCGTGTGCGTGGAGGGGGAGTGCGTGTGCGACCGCGACTTCGGAGGAGACAACTGCTCGGAACCCCGGTGCCCGGCCGACTGCTCGGGCCGCGGGCTGTGCATCGACGGGGAGTGCGTGTGCGAGGAGTCCTTCACCGGGGAGGACTGCACCACGGGCCGCTGCCTGAACGACTGCTCCGACCAGGGGCAGTGCGTGAACGGAACGTGCCGGTGTCGCCCTGGCTACGTGGGCGAGGACTGCTCTCTGGTCTACTGCGCCAGCAACTGCAGCCAGAAGGGCCTGTGCAAAGAGGGCTTCTGTGTGTGCCAGGAGGGATTCGCCGGAGACGACTGCAATTCAGGTAAGGGAGACAGCAAAAAGAGAGAGCAGTTGGTTGGAAGAGGTATGGTTGCTGTGTTATGGATGAAGGTGGGATTGACATACAGAATGTGCCCTGCAAAAATTCCCTCTCAAATATAAGTGCAAAAGTATCAGTGATGGGCTTGCTTATGCTTAAAGTAAATGTAAAGTAACCTCAAGTAAATTTGGCTGCCAGTGCAGTAAGAACATTTCCCTTCACTTTCACACAGTATTCCACAAAAATACTGTGTTGTTTAATCAAAGTAAGTTGCTGGATAAGCCATTTATACTAGAGAAAGAAGTCCAACTAGATTCCAAATCTAAATCTGTGCAGTAGAGAGTTTGCAGTGTGAAAGTAGGGTTGTGGGAGGAGAAGCACATACTCTTTATTCACAAACCAGACACTTCCATTTTTGCCTTTCTAAGATGGTTTATACTGTCAACATCCCTGGAGCTGAACTATGAGTGGTGTTCTGCCTTTACAACTCACACCTTTATAGGATGCTTAGAAATACTGACATGTCTTGAGAATAAAAAGGAATACGTTTGAAGAGGTGCAGATCCATTCACAAAATGTTCTTTTTCTACAACATTGTTCCACATTTTTGGGGTTTTAAATATGGGTGACATGAACTGTGAGCGGTTGATTTACTTGCTTCCTGGACTGTAGTCTAATCTTGCCAAGGTATCTTTTGAAAACATGAAAAAAGAGAAATAACAGCTGTGATTAGGGCTACTTGCACAATTGCTTTTTCTGGGAACATCGTTTTATGTTTACAATATAGCGGCTAACAACTTGCATTAATAGAGCATTTTTATATTTTAAGAATAGTCTTGATGCCATTGCGGCAGAATTCACGTTATGTGGCCTGAAAAAAATTGGCACTTTTTCACAGCCACAGGGACAGCACAGCAGGTGTTGGTGATGTCATAAAGGTGTAACACCCTTCATTTGTCAAGTCAAATTCGCTTGGAAAGAGGTGTCACATTAGCTGGGCTGAGGCAATTTCGGAATCACGATATATCTCTGGTTCACGGCTAGGTCTCACCCAGACGTCGGACCCTCCCAGTTGCCGTCGACAGCTGTCACAAGAGAGAGGGAGGAACAGAAAAATAAGAAAGAAAAAAAGAGCAAATCATATTACCAGGGGACTTCACCCCCTCTATCATCTTACAGCAGGACCTGTTCCAGCTAAGGGTTCTTTATTTCTTCCCAATTAGCGGGTAGAATAGCAGAGGCGGGTGAGGGGCGAGGTGCAGGAAACCATTCCTGCACGCCATTCAATTATTAGGACGCTATTGAGGACTGCTGGGGTGGCAGGCAGGGTAAGTGTTTCATTTTATCAAAAATGAGGAAACTCAGGATGTCTTTGCCTTCAATTACCGTGGCCTAGTTTCTCCTTCCATAAGTATAATGAGAGGATGGGACTGAAAGGAGATGTTTGAGGAGGCGGGAGAGTTAGACACAAACAAAACAGTTGCATTGTCGAGTTATCTCAATCTTTGTGCAGTGATAACATGTCCAAACCTCTTTGTTTGACGGTTCTGTGAAATGGGCGAGGAGAGTCAAATAGTTGACATTTGAAAATGAGAATGAAGCTGAATGAAATGAAAGTGACACTTCACTGTTCGGTTCTGAGTGTCCGAATGGTGATTTGCTGTAATGCAATAATGGGCCTTTGACACGCTGAACACTTATAGCCATTGAATCATTCCTGTGTATCACCCAGGGGCAAAAAGGGCAAGGTCATTGGTTTCTTAAATACCTTAAGAATGAGTCGCATCTGGGCATCCAGCCAATGGATAGAGAGCTTTATAGTGAACGTCAACTCCTTCATAGCTCACAGAGGAGCACGATCGGAGCGGTGAGTACTTTCAGGTTATGTCAGCCTGTCCCTTTAGTTAACAGCCCCGTTCACTGAGTGACAGCTCTTTACAGCGTGACAACATGCAGCGATGCCACGGCCGCCTAGAAGGCAGGCAGTCACACAAACAAGGGGGGGGTATGCGGTATCTAACAAAACCACATAAATGGCAAACCTGTTCAAACTGCATTAGATAGACATCGATTTTTTTTTCCTTCTCTCTCCAAGCCATGACATTTTTCGTCTTGGTGACAGCTTGTGTTTTGTAGCACACGTTCCTCTCCTCTGGTCCTGCTGAACTGCTTGGCGGAGGAGAACATGAGTGTGTAATCGATCTAAAACAATCTCCGACTGTACTAGCCACTTCGCTATTCCACTATTCCAGCCCTCTCATGGCTAGATCTCTATATCCCTCTACCTCTACCCAATCCAACATAAAGGTAGTTCTCTGTTATTCTGATTGAGTTGAAGCTTTGTATGTGTGTAGGCAATAGCATAGTGTGTGCCTGTGTGCCATGTGCTCTAATTATTGTTATAGCATCAGTTCATTTAACAGTTGCTGACTGCTATAGTGTTGTTGTTATATGCTGTTGCTGGCATGGACTAGCCTCATTACAGAGGTTCAACGTGACAAAGTTAACGAAGGTTTATTGCTGGAATTTGCCCTTGTCCCTTGTAAACAACAAACCAAATGCCAGAAGTTCCATTCATGCTTCAGTTGTTACTCATTCTAACAGAAAGACGTCAGAAGATGAGTTTGGGTTCACAACTCAAACTAATTACATTCATTTTTACAAGAAATTTCCAATATCTTGATGAGAAGCTCAGTGAAGCCCAGAATAGTTTTGTATATATATATATAGAGAGAGAGAGCGAGAGAGAGAGAGAGAGAGAGAGAGAGAGAGAGAGAGAGAGAGAGAGGGAGAGAGAGAGAGAGAGAGAAAGAAAGAGAATAGTAGAGGAATACAAAAAGAAAGAGAATAGTAAAGGAATACAAAGAGAAAGAGAGAGCCAGAAAGAGAGTTGGCCAAGAGCTGTGAAGCATTCTCAGTCTTATCTATGATCGTTTCTCTATCTTTTTTGATCCTGGAAGAAAGATGAAGGACCTTAGATGATGATGATTGTAGATCATACGGTATACCTTGATTCCCTTTCATGACCAAAGAAGATCTTGGGAATCCTTCGGATCTTGGTTAAGCTATGGGCTGTTATTGTAAGATGCTGGGGTTTTCCAACTCACTTTCAGCCTAATTTCCTTCTAGTTGAGCAAGCTTGATTAAAAATCTTCTTCTCAGCTTATATCAGGCACTCCCTCCAGGCTGTTCCATCTCTTGCTCTTCTCTTGTTTACGTACTTAAGAGTGTATCTATTCCCTGTGGTAATGAAAGAGAGAGAGGGGGAGAGACAGAGAGGGAGAGAGAAAAGTAGAGAGAGGGAGGGGAAGAGAGAGAGAGAGAGAGAGAGAGAGAGAGAGAGAGAGAGAGAGAGAGAGAGAGAGAGGGGAAGAAAGAGAGAGAGAGAGAGAGAGAGAGAGAGAGAGAGAGAGAGAGAGAGAGAGAGAGAGAGAGAGAGAGAGAGAGAGAGAGAGAGAGAGAGAGAGAGGGGGAAGAGAGAGAAAGAGAGGGGAATAGAGAGTCTGTGAGCTCCAGGTCAGTTGAGAAGGCGCCAGAGGAGCCTCCATCTGTCGAGAACGTGAGGAAGTAACTCAAACGCTTCTTTAAGTCTCAACAACTCCCCGAGGAAGACTTAGCACCTCAGCTCAGAGCCCTCCTGTCTCACAGGAAGAACCATCACTGTGAGGGGGACTGACTCATTCAAACACTCCTTTCCTTCTGGCTGCAACAACCCCCCCCCCCCCCCCCCCCACACACACACACACACATTCCCCATTCCACCCCCCCCCCCCACACCCACCTCCCCTCGGTCTATGTGAGACGGAGCTGTAAACTTATCCACTCTTGTTTATGCAAGACTCCATTTGCATTCAACACTGCGTCTCAGGTTTACAGCTTGGCACGCTCTTCGTCGCCCTCTGAGAATATCAATGCCACCCCCCTCTCCTCTCATGTAGAACACAAACTACCTAGGATCTGCCTGCTGTCATTCAGACAGGCCTTACATCATCTCCTGCTCTGGAGATTTTCCAGCGTGTCCGACGTTTTCCAGCATGACTGGGAGTTCTGTGCCGGATCGAAGCACTGGCTCGTTTTCAGTCTCAAATCCTGTGATTACTGCATGCACCCCCACAGTGGCGCCGTGTTCAACCTGCGGGTGAGTGGGCTGACGGAACGTACCATCGAGCTGGAATGGGAGGGGTCGGCGATGCTGACGGACTACCTGGTGACCTACACGCCCAGCGGTCCTGGTGGCATCCAGCTGGAGGTGCGCCTGCCTGGGAACACCACGGCCTATTCCATCCAAGCTCTGGAGCCTGGCGTGGAGTACAACATCAACGTCTACGCCGTGCTCAACAACACCATCAGCGTCCCCACTAACACCGTTGTGTCCACCTGTGAGTATGGATACACACGCAGATACAGCTGTTCACACACACACACACACACACACAGCATGTCCCCTTCATTCTCCACCTCTCTCTTTCACACATACACACACACACAAACAACTCTTCCTCACTATTGACTTAATTTATCTGTCTTTCTCTTGCACACACAACACACATGACAGCAGAATTGGATTAGACATCTGCCATCTGCTGAGTCAAAATGTCAGTTTGGCAAACTGTGTCAAGACTCCAGATTTTACTCACTGCTTGTGGCATAATGCAGAACTATAAATATAAAACAGACTTTTTACTGTAAACATCGTCATTTATCCGTTCTTGGGTTGCTCGTCCATTCTGGAAACACTTTCCAAGTTCCACCAAATCATATTTCTAGCATGAAGATAATTGCAAAATCTTGAAATGAAAGTATATTGAGATAAACTAACCCTGACTTCTAATTACCTTACACTCTGTTTTACTTCTGAAACACAATCCAATTTAAAAGCTTATGTAAGGCTGTAAGATTTAATTATAAATGCACCCCACAAAGCCATTGTAAAGAATGAGGCCTCTGAACAGTTAGAATTGACGCCGGCTGACAGCCACAGCGTGTTGTCGTCGCAGCCTGTGAGACAGAAACCCACGTCGAGTTTGGAAGGGGGGGGTGAGGACCTCTTACCTCAGCATTACCCCCCACCCCCCCACCCCCACACTCACCCCCACCACCATCAGGAGGGGGGGGTCCTGATTTATTGAGCACACAGAAGACGGGAAGGCCTATAATACATCTCCCCTGGTCTCCTAGATCTCTCCAATCCGAACGGTTTACTCTTCAAATCCATCACGGAGACGTCCGTGGAGGTGCAGTGGCAGCCTTTCTACTACTCCTTCGACGGCTGGGAGATCAGCTTCATCCCCAAGGTGAGGCTGGCTCACCCGCTGGGGGAGGGCAGCGGCGTGCGCGGGTGAGCGCGGGGCTTTGTTTGCGCGGATCGACTGACGGTCAACTCGCCGCAGCATTTAGATCCGTTCTAAAGGAACGCTCTCAGCCTCCGGTCTAGAACATTCTTTACCACCAGATTTGCTTTCAGTCTCCTCTCAGATAGATACCAGTGTTCACCTGAAGGTTTGTCAATATTTTATAGCTAGTGCAGGCTTTATAAGTTGGCAGAAAAGAAAGGAAGTGTGGAGAATGATTGAGGATTTTACTCAGCATTCAAATGAAAGCTGTAGCCAAATTAGACGAGGGATTGTCTAAAGCTTATTGATGATTAGATGGATGAGCCTTCAGACCTTCCTTCAAACTCCTCCAAAACCCCCAGTCTGCCGGCAGCCGCAGGTTCAAAGTTAGAGCAGCTTTTTTGTTAATACCTCATCTAAACACAGGTACTCTAATCTGGGATCCTCTCTGGGTAATTGGCTTTCTCCTTTAGGTGTTCTTCGCGACTAGGATAGAGACGGGTTTGGCTGGGCTCAAGGACTTAAAGCTGGCCCCGCTTTTAGATGAAAAAGCATAAATGCCATGGAAACAAACTCGGAACGCTCTTTGGTGGGGGAGCTGACCGTGAATACAAAGAAGGAGGAGGAGTGCTTTTGGGTCACAAAGCACTTCCATCTTCACCACTGGCCTCCAGGCTGCCAGAGCGACCACTGGAGCCGTCCAGCTCCTTATCCCCTGAGGATCATTCAGACCCAACACATGCACACACACACACACACACTCTCTGCCACCTGGGAAATCATATTAGAAGACTAAAATCTCAACCCCTGTGGATCTAATACAGAGGCCCCAGAGTTTCGACAATATCGTAATGGAACAGTGTGTAAAGGCTCAGGGGGGATAAAGTAGTTCACACAGAGGACAGAGGAATACAGAGAGGAGGGGCTTCCAGGCTTAGTCACCTCCATGTAAAACAGTCACTGTTCCTGACTGGAGAGAAGGTAGCAGAACGCAATACTAATGGAACCACAGCACACACTTTATAGTGATCAAACGGTAAGCAAGCAGATCAATGAAAAGGATCAAATGAACAGTTCAGGTATTATGTGTCAACAAATGATCGTCAGCTAAACCGGTGCCCTTTTCTTGCACCTTTAATAGTGAGTTTGGAATCTAAGGTTTCTAAATCGATGGTGTGACGCCAATGAGGAGTTGGAGGACCCATCAGACATGAATATGGGTGAATGTCGGAGCTGTAGGGGAATATATGGGATCTATGTGCACACATCCAACAGCAGAATTTCATAAAGAGAGTGTGCATGTATGGACTTAAGCCTTCCTGCTATTTGTGTTGAGATACTTTCTCATTCCACCCTGTCAGTCTGTGAGTCGATCATGTGGAATTGCCTTCCTCCAGTATGTGTGGGTATTATACAGCACCCAGGAGAACATGCAATCTAAGTCCGTCTAAGTCTCCAAGACAGTCAATAGCCGATAAAGGCGAACAGCTCTAACAGTGTTTTTGACACTAGGCTTGAGGACATCAGCAATTACTGGACACTAATCTGCTTGTCTAGCTTGATGTCAGTCGGTCCCTTGGTCATGCCCTGCGAATCTCTGCCACTGCACTGTTTACAGTATTTCTTAGTCAAGGGGCGGCGATATATATCACTGATCTCACTGCGTGTGTGTGTGTTTGACTCCAGGACAATGATGGAGGTATGACGGCCCAGCTCCCCAGCACCATCACCTCCTTCCACCAGACGGACCTGACGCCCGGGGAAGAGTACAGCGTCAACCTGGTGGCCCTCAAGGACCAGGGCCGCAGCCAGCCCGTCACTGCCACCGTCACCACACGTACGTAACCCAGCCAGCCAGCCGTCGCTAACGTCACCTGACATGAACTCAACCAGCCGGCAGGTCGCTCATTATATGTCTGAAGGTGATTATCACAAGGATGTCATTGTGTGTGTCATGTAATTCACCTTATCCTTTCCAGACGACATGAACATGCATAATGCATGTGACGGCTGTAACACAGTGACCCCAAAAGGCTAGTCAAGAATAAAAAACAGCTATTGTTTGTCTTTGTGGGGGATATAGGGAGCTTAGAGTATCGACTAGACTACCCAGAAAGTGGTAAGGGAAGACACACGCACGCACACACACAGACACTCACACACATACACGCTCACACACACACAGACTAATTTGGGATTTCACCTTGACAAATGGGTTTGTCTGCCAGCAATTACACACTTAATGTAAACTTCACTTCACCCAGGAGTTCCACAGAGTGACAGTTTCAGACAGCTGGATTAGATTCAATTGAACTTTTCCATAACAATTCCAACAGCGTGTCCGCAGTGAAAACACCATTAATTTACCGAAGGCCCAACTGTCAGGCGTAATTAAATAGCCGTTAATAATTCACAGGGCCCCATTAATATTTACCGTGCCCGCCGTCCGCTAGCTGCTCGATACCTTATTGGATGAAGGAAGACAAATTTGAAGTCACTCAATTATTTAGAAGAGCAAAGATTTATCCTTTCATATACAGGGAGAGCGACAGTAAAAGAGCGAGGTCTCCAGAGAGGGAAGTCATCCTCAGCGACTGAATCAGCTTTCTGTGGTTAACAGAAATAACTGACTTTAATGGGACTCCTACTGACAAGCTA